>NW_025855503.1:69905-83889 GCF_002878395.1 Capsicum annuum
GAAAAATACCACAAGATATCAACTTGTGAAACCAAAAAATAAATGTGAGACAAATTGAAGGTAACCTATGAAGGAACCAGCAAAGTCAAGAAGTCAAAAATTGCCGCCCTGGTCAATAAATACAAGCTATTAGAAAATGAAAGAGAATGAGGATATTGAAACAATGTTTTCTAGATTTAGTAAGATCGTATCCAAACTTAAATCACTGGGGATGATCTATCCACACAGCCTTCAAGTCCAGAAGCTGGTCCGAAGTCTTCCAAAGATATGGGAAACCAAGACCGCCATTTTGGAGGACAGAGATCTATACAATATGACATATGACAAACTTTGAGGTAATCTTATTTCATATGAAAGAAATTATATCAACAAATACCACAAGGATGAAAAGAAGAAACCAGTAGCTTTCAACGCTTCTTTAACCAGAGAGAAGAATATTTTGGAAGATGCTAATATCAAAGGAATGGCTCTCATCAACTATGAGTAAGGGAAACCATGAGACAGAGACAACAAAGATCCCAAAGAGCCAAAAATAATGACTCCACTAGAAATGATGATCGTTGCTACTAATGTGGATGGCCTAACCACTTTATACAAAACTACCCTAAACTAAAAAGAATAACATCAAGAAGAATGAAGTTTTTAGACCTTGGAGAGATAAAGATGAAATTGAAGAAGAAATAGAAGCCGCCAACATGCGCTTCATGGAAACGAGTGAATCCAACGAGGTAAGACTACACAATTATGATAATTGTAATATTCTTGAATCTAATTTAGATATAACAACTGACGATCTTTAAAAAAGTTATAAAAGAATATAAAAAGCCCGCTTAAGATAAGAAAAACAGCAAAACTTAATTTAAAAAAAAAACTCGAAGACAAACAAAGAAGGTATTAAATAAAAATTGAGGCACGTCAAATCAAAGTTGACTTACTTCATGAAAAGATTAAATATGTAAAAATAAAATTAAATAGTATCAAGAGATCACCAAGTCAAAGTTTTATGAGATCAAACTCTCTTTAAAACCAATTAAGTTCCTCATCAGAATCATTTAAATTAGATCCTCTCAAGGACCTGCTTGTTTTATCTATGTACAGAAAGGGCACTAATCCTACAGTTGTAGGCATTAGCCCAAAAGTGTGTTATTTTGGAAGCCTAAAGAAAGCACATCTAATCCGCAAGGAACCAAGACCACTTGGGTACCTAAATGAAATATATCTTTTTATTTTACGGGAACATGTCCACAATAGCTATAAGAAGGTAATATGGATCATTGATAGTGAATGCTTCAGACACATGACCGAAAATAATAAAAATTTCTCTACTCTAAAGAAAATAGATGGAGGATCATTCAGATTCGATGAAAATGCTAAAGGCAATGTCATTGGAGTCAGCTCAGTAAAGCTCAGCTCCTCATATGAAGTTACTAAAGTGTATCTAGTATATGGCCTCAAACATAACTTGCTCAGCATCAGTTAGCTGTGTGACGCCGGATTTGGAGTCTCCTTCAATCCCAAAATTTGCTCAATCAAACACGACAAAAGAGACATCTCTCTCATTGGTGAACATGTTGATAATATTTATGTTTTAAATATTATTGATTTTTCTACTTTAACATGTCTCACTAGACAAACCAATAATATTTGGTTGTGTCACAAAAACTTGGGCATGAGAGTATGCATATTGTATTTGATGAATCTTATCACCCTCATATAAGCTTGAGTATTGATGAAGAACATATGAGTGATTTACAATCTAGAGCCAATGCTAGCACAACCTCTGAGCCATCACAGGATGAGTCGACCATACCCCCTCAAGAGTTGACTCTCACAACAGAGATAGTCAAATCGATTATTCCAAGAGAAGGGAAATTAAACTGAAAAAAGACCTATAAGTCCCTCAAATAAGAATCATGGGTCAAAGTAATGAAGGAAGAATTGGACCAATTTGAACGAAATCAAGTTTGGACTATGGTTGAAAGACCCAAGAACTACTCAGTAATTAGAACTAGATGGGTCTACAGAAACAAATTGAATGAAGAAGGTAAGGTTATCAGAAATAAATCCAGACTTGTAGCTCAAGGATACTCCCAACAAGAAGGTAATTATTATGATGAAACCTTTTCTCCTGTGGAAAAGTTTGAATCAATTTGAATTTTATTAGTTTTTGCTGATTTCAAATATTTTAGTTATTTCAAATGGATGTCAAAAGCTCCTTCTTAAATGGTTTCATTCATGAGGAAGTTACTGTAAAACAATCCCTCGGGTTTGAAAATCCATATTATCTAAATCATGTTTTCAAATTGTCAAAAGAACTCTACGCTCTTAAACAAGCTCCAAAGGCTTAGTATGATAGCTTGAGTACTTTCATATTTCCAAAGAGGTAAAATTAATACAACTCTTTCTATATAGAAACTTGATTCAAATCTTCTTATTGTACAAATTTGCGATGATGATATTACTTTTGGTAGTCCTTATATCTCTTTGTGTGAGAATTTTGCTAATTTGATGAAAGGAAATTTTAAAATGAGTCTTATGGGAGAGATCACATTCTTTTTGGGATTACAAATAAAACAAACTTCCAAAGGTACCTTCATCAATCAAGCTAAGTACAGAAAGGTACTCATAAAAAAATTAGTATGAAAAAAGAAATGGCCTATAGAACTCCGATCATCCATAAGTCTTGATTCAGACTCGTATGGGAGGGATATTAATGAAAAGATGTACAGGGGAATGATTGGATCACTACTTTACTTGTTCGCCAGTCGACCAAACATCATGTTCAGTGCATGTAAGTATGCTAGGTTCCAGTTGACTACCAAAGAGTCTCATCTAACTTCCATCAAAAGGATCATATGATATATTATAGGAACTTAAAACATTGGACTATGGTACCCTTTTTCTTCCTATTTCAATCTAATTAGATATTCAAATGATGACTTTGCAAGTGATAAAAGTAATATGAAAAGCACTAGTGAATCATATCAAGTTCTTGGTGATGCCGTGATCTCATGGCACAACAAGAAGCAAAACTTCAGTTGCTCTTTCAACAATTGAAGATGAATACATAGCCATTGGAAATTATGGTACTCAAAATTTATGGATTATGCATCAACTACTTGATTTTAATTTATCCTATGAATTTGCTCCCAAATTGTGTGACAATACCAATGCTATTAGCTTATTTAAATATACTGTGCATCATTCTAGGGCTAAAAACATTGATATTAAGTATTTCTTTTTGAGATCATATAGAAAATAGTAATTGTTTGTTAACATTTGTTGACTCTAAAAATTAACTGGCAGATATTTTTTCAAAACCCCTGTTAGAATAAAGATTTTGTTACCTTAGAAAAGGACTTGGTATTATTAGCATTAATGAATTATGAGTCTTATTTTTGGACAAAGATCTCTTTTACTTGTTCCAATTTTCTCGTCAGTTTTAACCAAAAATTGGTTTTTAAAAAGGGGTCATTTCCTTGTGTTTGCTGGGTTGTAAAATGAATTTTAACACACTATCTACCACACTATTTGTTTTTCCTAGTACTTGTTAATTGATACATTAAATCTCTGCTATCTGTCTTCTGCTCTTTTTGCTACTCTGTGGTTCTTTTTGATTATACCAAGAGAAGGAGAAATATAAAAACATCAGAAGTTCCTACAATCAAGGGGAGCAAATCGACTATCAATAAATAAGAATTGACTGATACTCAAGAAACTTGAAACAGCAAAAGTATTTATAATTCAGAGGAGCAAGCCAACTATTGTGATAGACAGGGAAGTTAACTTACATTTATGCTTGTTTGTTATTATCAAAAAGGAGGAGATTCTTATCCTCCTATGTTTATGTTTTATGTTTTAATAATGCCAAACTAATAAGTAAACTTTGTAGAATATTAAAGATCCTTAATAATGGAAAGAGATCTCACATAAAGGATATTAAAGATCTCAAATCATGGGAGGATGTCTCACACAAGGCAAGGAATATTCTCTATAAGAATATCATGCTAAATATGGAGCCACATCAAAAGTAGGATATCGCTTGACAAGGCAACAAAAATCATATCAACTGAAAATCCTAATAGACAAGGCAATTGGATGCACCTTACGGCAAGATCAAGAAGATAGAAGATCTCACTCCCTGTACATATCTGATATGGACATATATAGATGTGATAAAAGAAAATCTCACTGACTATGGATATACCATAAGGTGCAAACTATCTCAATCAAGGAATCAATTCAAATTCTTGATTGAGAAGAAATCTCTTGGGTTTTCTTATGAAGAAAAACAACCGAAGACTATAAAAGAAGAGTACTAAATATGGACATGGGTTACACAACTTCAAGGAGAAAAATCAAAGTGCCTCTTTCTTAGTATCACAAGGCTTTGTACCTTTTAGTTTACAATTGTTATATAAAGAGTAGGATCGAGTCAAATTTGTAACATCAACTGAAGTTGTGTCACAAGATCTGAAGAGAAAAATAAGTCTTCAGAACTTAATTCCTATCATTGTACTCGATCCTAACTTTGAACTATCTAAGAAAACTTTAAAACCTAAGAGGACTAAAAGTAGGCACCACATTAGTGTTTTGCATCAGGATAAATTTGTGTTATTACTTTATGTTCAGTTGTTTATTTGCTTAATTATTTTAAAACTAATCTATTTTGTGAAGTGTACTGATCTGCATGCGAGTCAACTATGAAGAGTTAGTAGTTGACTCACAGAAGAAAATTTTAATTCACCTCCTTTTGAATTTCAGCTACTAGAGCTAATAAGGTTTAGGTCGCCACTCCTTTGACTCCTAAACCTAAGGGCACTACTTTAGGTACTGGAATGAATCAAAATCATCTCTATGCCTTTGCTACTCACCAGGAATCTGAGGTATCCCTAAACGTTGTTACTGGTATGTTACAACTCTTCTATTGATGTTTACTAATTGCTTGATCTGGGTTCTACCCTATCTTATGTGACCCCTTATGTAGCTGTACACTTTGGTTTTAGTCCAAAAAATAATTTTGACCCCTTTTATATGTCTACTCCCATGGCTGAGTCTATTGTTCCTAGAAAAATTTATAGGGGTTGTGTGGTGTCCATTTTTCATAAGGACATTGGTGAATTTTATAAAACTTGATATGGTGGATTTTGATATAATCTTGGGGATGGATTGGCGTAATTCATGCTATGCTTCTCTGGATTATAGGACCTGAAAGGTTAATTTCCATTTTTCTAATGAACCTGTGACTGATTGGGAGGGGAGTTCCTTAGTACCCAAAGAGAGGTTTGTTTCTTATCTTAGAGCTTAGAAAATAATTTAAAAAGGGTGTTTGTATCATTTGATTTGGGTTAAAGATTATAACTTTAAGAGTGTTTCATTGCAATCTATCCCTCTGGTTAATGAGTTTCATGAAGTTTTTCCCGATTATCTTCCTGGAATTTCTCTCGATAAGGAAATAGATTTTGGTATTGATCTTTTATTGGATACCTATCCCATTTCTATTTCTCCTTATATAATGAATTCGACTGAACTAAAAGAACTAAAGTTAAAGGATCTTCATAATAAGGGTTTCATTCTTCCTAGTATTTCTTAGTGGGGTGCTCCTGTACTTTTTGTGCGAAAGAAAGATGGGTCTCTTTGGGTGTGCTTAGACTATCATCAGTTGAATAAGGTTACTGTGAAAAATAAGTATCCTCTTTCTAGGATTGATGATCTTTTCTATCAGCTTTAGGGTGCTAGATGTTTCTCTAATATTGATCTTCGTTCGGGCTACCATCAACTGAAAATTAGGTAGGTTAATATTCCCAAGACTTTTTTTTGAGCTAGGTATGACCATTATGAGTTTTGGGTTATCTTATTTGGGTTGACTAATGCTCTGGCTACTTTCATGGGTCTTATGAATCAGGTGTTTAGGCAGTTTCTAGATTTATTTATTATAGCCTTCATTGATGACATCTTGATGTATAAGAGTGAGAAGGATCATACTAATCAACTCTAAAGTGTGTTGAGACTTCTAAGGACCAAAAATTATATGCAAAATTTTCGAAGTGCAAATTTTGGTTAAGTGTTGTGACCTTTCTTAGGCATGTTGTTTCTAGTGAGTGGATCAAGGTGGATCCATAGAAATTTGAGATAGTTAAGAAATGACCTAGACCCGCGACTCCAATTGACATAGGAGCTTCTTGGGCTTGGTTGGGTATTGTATGAGGTTTGTGGAGAGTTTTTCTTCTATTGCTACCCCACTGATAAAGTTAACTTAGGAGAAGGTTATGTTTTTGTGGTCTGATGCTTGTGAGGGTAGTTTTGAGATGTTGAAAGATTAGTTAACTTCTGCGCTAGTTTTGACCCTGCTCGAGGGTACTAATGAATTTGTTGTTTATTGTGAAGCATCTCGTGTAGGACTGGGTTGTGTTTTAATGCAACATGGTAAGGTTATGGCATATGCTTCCAAGTAGCTTAAGGTTCATGAGATGAATTGCTCAAATCATGATCTTGAGTTGGCATTTGTGGTCTTTTCTTTGAATATTTGGCACCATTATCTGTATGGGGTGTATGTGGATATTTATTCAAACCATTAGAGCTTGTAGTATGTGTTTATGTAGAAGAAATTGAATCTCATGCAGAGACAGTGGCTCGAATTGCTTTAGGATTATGACATGAGCCTTTATTACTATCCAAGTAAAGCTAATGTGGTTGTTGATGATCTTAGCAAGCTGTTTATAGGAACGTTATCTCACATTAATGAGTATAATAGAGGGTTGGTAAAGGATATTCTCAGGTTAGCTAACTTGAGAGTTCATCTCTTGTACTTTAAGGATGGAGGAGTAATTGTTCAAAAGGTGGTTAAATCATCTCTTAGTGTTGAGGTAAAAGAGAAACAGACTTTTGATCCCATAATTATGCATATTAAGGATGATATGGGTCGGTAAAAGGTTGTGTATTTTGAGATTGGGGGATATGACATCTTGAGGTGTAATACCCCGTACTTCTATCAAGCTCAACTTCGTCCCAAAAATGTAAAGACTTGTTTTAAAAGCTGAATTCACTTTTATACATGTAGAATTTGCAAGATTTTGACGTCTTTTCCTAAGGTTTTAACATGTTTAGGTGTGGGATTTAATCCCTAAAAGCGTTTCAAATAATTATTTACTCAATTTTTTCCCAAATCAAGAACATTTTCTTCCAAGAAACAAAACCCTAGCTTTCAAGAAATCAAAGCCAATTCCAAGAATCTCTCCAAGAACTTCAAGATACTTATAATCAAGGAATGTCAAGTGTTCATTCATGGATTCCCTTCGTCCATGAACTACAAGAATCCAATTTTAAATTATGAATTGTGATTTTTATGTTGTGGATTGGTTATGTTCATGTAGTCATTCATTTATGATTCCCAAGTTGGAATCTTTATGTGTTGTTCATGCAACTATGCTAGTATGAGGTTGAAATTCATGAAATTAAATTGAAGTATGGAATCATGTTGTATTAATTTTATATCATTCCAAATCCCTAAGTTATGCATACTAAGTGTTTGATAAAATGCCTAAGAGAATAATACTTGTGCATTATGACTCAATAGAACCTAAATGATCAATTCATGTTACCTTTATGTTCAAATATGACCCCTATACAATTGTTGTGCATTGTAGTTGCTTGATGGAATATTCATGATATTAGAAGTTATGAAAGTATGGCATATTTATACGTATTTCTATGCGTATACAAGATTATGAATGATAAATGCTTCATGAAATCCCTCAATGGTTGTATTGTAAAATATTGATAATAGTCATGTGTTCAAAAAGTGTCATGTATTGTCAGTTTTATGCTATCGAGTCCTGGGGGTACTCGTAAACAATTTAGCTGTGTACCAAGAGCCGGTATCAGTTTCATAATAATTTCCATGGTATGATCTGTAGTATTCTTAGTCAGTCTCGGTACTTATTAGAATTCAGTCAGTTACATGACTCAGGAAAATTCAAAAATCTTATGAACTCAGTCAGTTAACAGAATTAGTAGCATTCCATTAGTCCACAGAACTCGTGAACTCAACCCAGTTCATCTCAGTATAATCAATTCAGTGTCTATTCATTTGGGAGTAAGATTCAGCACCGAGTGAGGCCAAGGATGGGAACTCACTTGCTAGTAGATGGTGTGATTCTTAGAAGCAATCCTTGCAATCCAAAACTACGTAGCCAGCATAGGTTGAGACATTAAACCTGCTGATGAGGGTAGATGATATAGCTTAACCTGTTAGATGAGGGTACCACCATTCTTGTTTGAGTACCTATTAGATAAGGGTCTGTTACAACTTATCCTTACCAGTGCCACGGTATTGACACCCTTCTAATTGGGGTTAATATTTGGACCCCAACTCAACTATATTGCATTATTTAGGGCATATCGGTTAGATGACTGCCTCCCACAGTCTCAGTCTCAGTCTCAGTAATAGAACTTAGATAGTTCTACAGAATTTAGGACTGTCAGGTACAGTCACTCAACTTAGTATGGAACTCAACTAGTTCCATCAGAACCTAGACTGTTAAATACATTCGCTCAGTATCAGTTATATCAATATTCAGACTCAATAATCAGTGTTTTCATGATCTCATTTACAGTTACGTATTCATGCATGCATTCTTACGTTTATGTTACTTAGTCAGATAGCATGAACCCTTACTTTCAGCTTACCTCACTTGCATACCAGTATATTCCCTCGTACTGATGCATACTTTTCTTTTGTGCTATGGTCTTTTAGTTTGGACGCTCAGGTTTCTGATCGCACTTAGCAGCTCAGGTTTTAGTCAGTAGCAGTAGATTAGCATTGAGTCCTCATTATTCGAGGATGCTTTATCATTTTATTATTTCAGTTCTTAGTTTATTTCAGCTGTTGGAGTTAGTTAGGGACATATCCCATCAATGGGACATATCCCATCAACTCCTTATTTAGATGGTTTAGAGGCTTTCAGACTAGTTATTCTGGCTTCATTATTTTTAGTTATTTCAGTTGTTTTGGTATTGTTGTACCACATTTAGTATTATTATTATTATTATTATTATTATTATTATTATTATTTAGTTTTGAACCTTATGGCCTTTCAGCCTTTTATTTTGCATTTATACAGTATATTATGTTGTGCTCAGTTACAGATATCAGTCATGGGTTAGCTTGTGGTCCTTTGGAGTCATGAGCACTGTGTAGCATTTTGAGTACCAGATTTAGGGTGTTACAAACTTGGTATTAGAGCCTAAGGTTCAATAGAGTCCTAGAAAGTCTGAAAAGATGCACTAGTAGAGTCTTCTGCATGGGTGTGTTGCGCACCACATTTCTGTATAGGAGGCTATAAGATGTTTTAGGAACACTTTCCCTTCTTTTAGTATTAATATCGTGCCATTGAGCATGAGTTCAAATTTAACTCTTAGTCTAATCCGTTTCTCTCTTTCCGTTTATAGAACATGCCTTCCTAAAGTAGAAACGAGAATCAGTCAGCCCCTCAGTCGATCCAAGAAGATCCCTTGGACGAACATGTTTCTCATGCAGAGTTCAGAGCTGCATTCACCATTCTTGATAAATCAGTTGCTTCTCAGAATAAATGTCATTCTGGCCAACCCAGTGGCTAATTCAGCTGCAGCCAGGATTCTTCACCCGAATGAACCCTCCATCCTTTTTCTGATCTAAGTCAAATGAGGACCCTCAACAATTCCTTCACCAGGTTCAGAAGGTTATGTATATCATGGGGGTTACCACTAGTGAGAGTGATGAGCTAGCTATATATCAGTTGTAGGATGTGGCTCAGACATGGTTTAAATAATGAAAAATTGAGAGGGCTATTGATGGCCTATTGAGTGGGAGGAGTTTTCCACGACCTTTCTTGATAGATTCTTTCCACTAGAGCTAAGCGAAGCTAAGGAGTTAGAATTTATCAACCTCAAGCAAGGCAACATGATGGTAAAAGAGTATTCTCTTAAGTTTACTCAACTAAATAGATATGCTCCTCATGAAGTGGCAGGCAACAGGGCCAAGATGAGTAAGTTTGTTTCTGGGGTGAATGATAGCTTGGTAAATGAGTGCAGATCTACAATACTAATTAGTGATATGGATATAGCCAGGGTTATGATCCATGCTCAACAGATTGAAGAGTAGAAGATTAAGATAAGAGAAAAGTAGAATAAGAGAGAAAGGATAGGTAGTTTCAACTTTGGTCAGCCTAAGTCAGAAGAAGGGAATCATTCTCAGTTCTTTCCTAAGTCATCCATTCCAGCTCCTTCCTCAGCCAGTGCTCCAGCTCCTAAGTTCAAGGATGGTAACAGAGATATGGCGCCAGACTTTAAATCTTAGTGAAGTGTTAGCAGTGCTGATAACGCTCAACTTACACGCTAATTTAGTGCAAGGAGGTCATCGTCAATAAATTTACCCAACTTTGGAGTCGGGGTCGAATCCACAAGGAACAATGTGAGTGGTCATTAAACTAATTTGAAACTATAGCTATAAGTTGAATTCAAATAAATGATACGAAGAGATAAAATAGGTTGAATTCAAATAAATGATACGAAGAGATAAAATAGGGTTTTTTGATGACCAACCAAATGTTAAAGTTTTAACTTGCTTCAGAGCTAAAAGCTAAAATTTCAATGGTTCAAATCAATGATAAAGAGAAATTAGGTTTGTGATCACTACGATTATTAATCCCCATTAAATAATAGCTGTAGTGTTAGGTTCTCGTGACTTATGGGAAACACAAAACTATCAATTTCGACAATTCATCTATGTGTTTCTTAACCTACTTAGATGTTGAATTCCCTTATTCTCTCGAACTTAGGAAATTATTCTATTCATACTGATTTTATCTCAAGGTGATTAATCTTATTACAATATTAATCATTAGATGGGAGCTTAACCTTCCTAAATCTTGTTGATAATTCGCTACCTTTAGTTTATTTCTCAGTTTGAGAAAATCAACATAAGGCGAGATCTATTGTTTGCAACCAACAGAAAATAATTAATACAAAATAATTATCAAGATGTTCCCACAATCACTTGAACCCTAACCAACTATTAAATCCTTGGGGGAATAATCATAGATCGCACAACGCTAGTTGTGGGTTTTAGTTCCATATGAGAAAGAAGGAGATAACAACAATTGTAATCTTCATTCAAAGTAATTAAACTTACAAAAGATGAAGTCTAAAGTTGATTCTCTTCTAAGTTCAAGAGAAAATTCCCTCAACCAAATCAAAGAGTTGAAAATTGAATTCTAAGTTTTGAGTCCCAAAAAAGAGGTGTCTTTTCCTTTCGAATAAGTTCAAGATGTTCCACCCTTTTTTTATTAGAAAACCCTAACATATGCTTTAAATACTTCATCCTAATATTATAGATCACAGTATTTTCTCGGACAGATGACGACGTGTGTGATGTCTTATCAACAGTCTGATGCCTTATCAAGAATATCGTCAGCTTCTCTTCACATTTGAACAAGTTTTGTCTTCAGCTGACAATGAAACCTGATGGCTTATCAGATATGTGATGACTTATCATAATTTTCATCGCTTTTTCACTTCAAGTTCTCAAGCACTGCCTAAGCTTGACGACAAGTGTGCCGACTTATCATAACGCTGACGGCCTATCACAGATTATTGTCACTTCTTCCAGGTGAATCTCATTCTCTGTCTAAGGATGACGGCAACTCTGATAGCTTATCACAAAGTTGACGACTTATCAGATAAATCGTCAGCTATACTTCCTTCTGTACTTGCTCAGAAATCAATTTTTTTACTTCTATTATTGCAGGTTCTCTTGCATCTCGACTTTTACTGCAATATCAAAGAGAAAATAATCAAAAATGACAAAATTTACTTAAGACTTTGCAATTATTCTCAGTTAAAAGCCTCAAATGTATTATCATCTGCTCACACATCAACACTCTCAACTTAAAACAATTGCTTGTCCTCAATTAACTAAAACATAACTAAGAGGATACAAAGGACATTCGACAATCAATCATCCATTTTAGCTCAAAACATCTTCAACATATCCAAGGTCAATTAATTTAAAAAACAACTGTACATATTATTGAAGAACAACAATGCGACACACAAGAATCAAGCCATGGCATCAATTCAGCAATAACAACCATGCATGTACCAAGATTACACTATCCAAACAAGTTAGAAACTAGTAATATAACTAGTATGCCCTTACAACAAAGAGGTCCCTCCTCACTCATATGTGAACTCAAGCATGTCAATGCCGGGACAGTCAAGAGACACTCACTCTCTGAAAGAAGTTCCAGTCAATATATGCAAAATACCATAAGCTTGCCCTTATTTTTATTACCGAAGCTTTCAGATAGTTAAGTTAGGATCACATTAGGAATTTTCTTCAGCTTGTAATGTAGGCTTGGGGCTAGTACAATACATAAGGATATTTAAAGTAACTAAGCCTCCTTGGCACTACACTATTTTTGGGGTCTCACTTATCAACCTTTACCTTATTTATCCCTTTCTTGATTAAAGCACATTCAAGTTGGGTGCAGTTTTTATTCATTCATTTTTTTTTTCAAAACTTTTATTTTCTCTTTCCTTTTATACCACACCCAACCTTGTATTTTTTTTTACCTTTCTTCATACTCACTTTACATAACTCACCCCTTTGATAGCCACCCTCAACTTAGGTTATTTGCCTAAGTCAAAGTGCACAATGTCTAAAGAGGACCAGGGCCAAAACAGGTTCATTGTGATACAAATGGGAAAGTGATAGATATAATAAGAAGAATAGACATTCAGGTTCAAAATCAGGATCGAAGGATATTATTCACACATGGAAGGTAATTTAGGCTAAAAGTAGACTAATATCAACAACGACCTATGATCCTTTCCTAACTGCTATCCCACAACTAAGGGAAGACCAACCGGGCAAGTTCTGGATTTAACACACAACGGAAATAGGTAGTATCTCACACACACACTGCACAGAGGTACATCACAAGCTACTACCCATTCGGTTCATGCAGTTGTTTAGCAATGGTTATTATGTCACTAGTACTAATGCCATAACAAGATGCATAGTGGTCATACATAAATGCATATCACACAGTTATAAAATAGACCTTTGGAGAAGTGTTCAAAAATCAACAAAAATATGTTAACTGCCTAAGGTACTTGTATTTCTCATAGTCAACTACAATATTTTAAAATAAATCAAAATATGCCTAAACATGCTGGCTCAACTAGGAACAAGACTCCGAGCAAAAGAGGCACAGCAAAAAAAATCCCAAGAGGGCATCAACACCCACAAGTAGCCCCACCCTCAATTTAAAATCATGTAATGTACCCAATGCGTCAAACCAAAACAAGAGAGTTAGAAACATAACTGTGGCACCATGGGTGCGAAGATCTGATGTCAATCACATAATACGAATACAAACAACAAAATACCTTGGGTTTCCTCCTAAGCAACACTTGATTTAATAACGTGGCACGAATAGGTTATCTTGACTACTCAGAATTTATCAAGATACCTTAGAAATGCTTCATCCTTTATCCCTCTACTTAGATGATTTGAATTATCGGCCCATCTTTCATTCTTTATATTTTTTAGGTGCGTTGAAAAAATGTGAGAGCATGATAAGGAAAGTTCTATCATGCCACTTCGAAGACTTAAACCACTTGCGTAATTTTGCACCGAAATTTTATATGGTCTCATTTGGAAACGGTGAGAATCTTAAAAAGCCACTAAATAGACATCAATCTTTAAGCTTCTTGGCCTTCAAGATTGGGGTTGTGTTATACCCTTTCGGCATGACAAACTCCAAAATATAGAGATTTTCCTCCTCATTTCCAAAATTCATCATGTTCTTGGGTGATTCAACTTTCATCATATCCACCAAGCATAATGTTGAAAAGTGATTTGAGTGAGGTCTTCTCCCTAATTTTGGAGTTGCATCCTTCTCGACCTCTTTACCCTGAATTGAGCTAGAGTTTTTATAAA
>NW_025855503.1:86889-91648 GCF_002878395.1 Capsicum annuum
GCCTAGTGCGGGGTATAAATTGACTTAGAATGCATTTTAGGAATTTAGAAACGGGCTATTTGACCTACCACAAGGCAAGATTGGGGATTAGTTCCCCTGAATCCTTGTGCTTAGTAATTGACTAGAGAGTGCCTTTTTAGGCAATATTAATGATTCTTTGTGATTTTTGAAACCTTGAGGGTTGCACCACATAGTGAGGTACCTGGTTCCTTAAAGCGAATCACAGGCAAAAACACAGCAAACCAACCAGGAACACAAAACAGTGCAGGAAATATAAATAACACAAGATTTAACGTGGAAACCTCCTTGCTCAAGGGAGGAAAATCCATGACTTGCCCTCAAAAACACCCAAACTTGAATATAATCAAACTCCAGATGATAGTTTTCAATGAACCTAACTCTAGGTTCCTCCTGCTTTTAATAACTCTACTACAAGCCTACCTTAGCAAATCTGCTAAGAACACACTTTGATATTGATTAACCCTAACTAATTCAAACTTAGGTAACTCTACCTAAGTTCTCACAAAGCAAAAGTAAAAAAGCATTACTCTTACAACCAAACTATTTACGGGGATGGTCTGAGAAAGCTCTATCTGTAGGACTCTAGGCCTCACTACTTTTGTTACCTTAGGAGTTAGGTAAAGCTGACATGAATGGAACATGATAAGAATCCACATAAGTTTCTTAGAGAACCTTTCTATAGCACGATCAAAGACATGAAAGAAGGGAAACTGTTCCTAAAAACATCTTATAGCCTCCTACACATAAATGTGGCGTGCAACACACCCATGTACAAGACTCTACTAGATGCGTCTTTCAGACTTCCTAGGACTCTATTGAACCTCAAGCTCTGATAACAAGTTTGTAATGCCCCAATTTTTTGAATCGAAATGCCACACAGTGCTCATAACCCGGAGGGACCACAAGCTAACCCATAATTGATATCTGTACCTGTATACTGCATAATATATAAATATAAATGCAGAAACATGAACTGAAGTCCATAAGGTTCAATGCTGAACATAATCTGAGTAATAAAAATATCTGAATAAAGAGGTATCACAATACCAAAACAGAACTAAAATACTGAAGTCTGAATCTAGTCTGTAATCTAGTCTGGTCTAGTCTGAAAGCCTCTACTTTCTGAATAATTTGAATAAGGATTTGATGGGACATGTCCCTAACTAACTTCGACTAATTAACTAATCAATAAGAAGATAGAGAAATAATTATTTCTTCAAAGGATGAGGACTCACTTCTAACTCTGACTGCTGAAATCTACAATGCTACTACTCTTTTGGAACTCGTGCCTCTGAATCGATGGTATAAAATAAAACACCATAGCATGAATGCATCAGTACGTCTGAATGTATTGAGTATACGAGTGAGGTAGGCTAAATGCAAAGGGTTTATATACATGAACAATGATGACAGATATGAACGTGAGAATACATACATGCATAAGTAACTATAACTGAACTCGTGGTAATACTGACTACTAAGTCAGAATGCTGACAACATGAGTTTACTGATACTGAGATACTGAATAGATGAACGACTATTTCTAACAGTTTGAATTATGAAGAACTGATTTGATTAATTGTGTCTAACAGTCCTGAAACTGAATATTGATAATATAAGCTATGACGACTGATATAACTGATATAGCTATGATGATCGGCCTAACCAATGTAACTGATACTAAGCGACTGTATCTGACAGTCTAAATCTTCTAATAATGGTTAAGAGTGACTAAGCTTAAGATCAAGCCTAACTAACAGGTGATCTCTAGAACTGATATTGAGAATACTCAACTAAATCTGAGACTGAGATCAAGCCTATCTGATGGGTGACCTCTGTAAGACTGATACTAAATAACTTTATGTTATACCAAGCCTATATAGCGGGTGGTCTATGAATCTTTGGAACTATATGAGTTCCTTACTGAGATTAATAATTGTATCTGACAATCCTCATTATTAAGTTTTGCTCTGAAGACTGATACTAAAACTGTAACTGTGGGAGTGCTTACTTAATCGACATGACTCAAATCTGAACTAGTGGGATCCAACCTGTGACCCCAGCTGGAAAGGTGTCAATACCATGCCATGGGTAAAGACCTCTCTGTTCAAGCCTATCTGACGGGTGACCCTTGTAGGAGGTCAAGCCTAAGACAGTATAATAGTCAAGCCTCTCTGATGGATGACAAGCCTCTTTCTGATGGGTGACTCCTACATCCTACACTGGCTATGCAATTTTGGAGTTCAGGGATTGCTCCTAATGACTCTACCTCTCTGATGGGGAATCGCCATCCCTGCACTCGCTCGGTGCTAGCTCCTACTCCCAACTAAAAGACTTTGAACTGATTCTTAGAACTTGTACTTGAACTGAACTAAAGTTGTTACTGAGTTTCTTACTTGACTGAGCTAACTGAGTTCACTTGGTTCCGTTATCTGACAGAATACTACTAAATTTATTATCTGACTGAATGATACTAAGTTCTGAATTAATTTCTTAAATGCTACTGAGATCTGAGCTGAGTACTGAACTGAAGCTGGAATGATAACGATACTTAGATTACTGAGATTTCTTAAGTTCTATAACTGTCTGAGAGTTCTGAATTCTATAACTAACTGAGTTCTACTGATCATAGCACGACTGAGATTATCTTGAGTCTGACTCGGCTCTAGGCACACAGTTATATTTTTTGGGTACAAGTACCCCAGGACTCGATGGAAGAAAACTGACACACATGATACTTCTTGATTATAGGAATAGAATCCACAATTCGTAATACCATAAATAGAGGGTTTCATACCACACATGGTTCTCAACATCTTATGCATGAAAAAGAATACATATAACATGGGTATACTTGCATACTTTAATATCATGGACATTCCATATCACAACAAAAACTCATAATAACAACACATATCAATAACATGAAATTCATGTGGAAACATAAGGAATAGAACATTGACTTGTCATTGCAGTACTATTAAGTCATAAAAACATGGATTCTATCGTTATTGGCATTTTATCAAACACCTTGTATGCACAACTTTGGGTATAGGTGCACTTATTAATTTGACAATCTTAATCCATCCAAAATTCATGGGTTTCAACTAACCTACTCACATACTTCATGAAAAGCACATCAAGATACAACCTTTAATCCAAACAACAATCATCAATATGACTATAGTCATAACACAACAAAGAAATCAGAATTTATAATTTAAAACATGATTCTTGAGCTCCATGGATGAAAGAGATCCATGGATGAACACTACACATACCTTAGAAAGGAAACTTCGATGAGTTATTGGAGAGTTCTTGGATTGGGAAACTTAATTCTTGATTATCTTGGAAAAAGGGCTTGAATCTTGCTTTTGGGAGATGATTTTAATAAAAACCCTAATTTGTGATTGCAAGTGTAAGGGAGGGTTTTTGAGATGTTTAACTAAAGAAAAATAGGAGAAAGTTACGTCCCTTGAGGGTTTTAAGTCGTGGGAGGTGAAGGATAAAGATCAAAATACCCTTACTAAACTGTTTCCCAGTTGCTGAAAATCTAAGGCTGACGACATATGTGATAGGCCGTCATACCTTATATAAGTCATCACAAATGTCGTCACTGGGGGGCTAGAATTGATGGATTTCTGCCTAAGGCTGACGACATTTGTGATAATTCATCACACTTGTGATAAGTTATCAAAAATGTCGTCACTGAGGGCTGGATTCTACCTAAGGATGACGACATTTTTGTTAAGTCGTCACACTTGTGATAAGTTATCAGCAAATGTCGTCAGTCAGTTTTCCAGGCTGATGTGCTGGAGTAAAATAGGCATAACTCTTTGATTCAATTTTGGATTTGGGCGAAATTGCTATCGTTGGAAAGATAATTCAAAGATATTTAATTTGACATATAGTAGGTCCTCTAATTCGATATACACAAGGAGTTATTGTCGATTGAAATTGACCTAATTTGTACTTGAGTTAGGGGACCTCTATGATCTTAATTCATGCTCAAATAGATTATCACACTACATAATTGATTAACACACTAAATTTACATAGGATTTGAGGCTTTTAGAACATCTACGCATATGAATAATGGATTTTCATTCTAGCCCAAAATGTGGTATTACAGTTTGACTCAGAATAAGTAGGGAAACTAGGTACTTGTAAATTCTCTGAAATTTCTATATCTTTTAATTCTTTAGATGGGATATTGATCTGAGAAACATTGGAGGGACTCTAGTTTTTCTGAGGGAAGAGTTCCTTCAGATTGAGGAATTTCCTGGTCAATTAGAGAACTAAACTCTTAATTTAAGTCATGTTTCATGACTGGCTCATCAGGATATTTACTAGAGCTTAGAATTTTGACTAGAATAGTTTCACCTAGAATTTCAGGAATTTTATGAGAAGGACTGATGGGTAAAGCTCTTGCTGACTCTTTAGGATGGTCAAAGATAATTCTTTTATGGGGTTTAAAGAATATGAAACTTTAGCCATTTTGAATTTTTGTGAGAGAAAAAAAAGGACCAGTTTTGATTAAGGAAGTAAATGATTTAGAAGAATGCTCTGAGTTGATTTGAAAGAGAGTGAAATAAAACAATTTGATTTTATAATTAAGGAAATAGTCATTTGACATTTAAAAAGAACCTTTTTGAATGGACACATCTGATTATAAATGTGCGAGTCTATACATTTGAATTGAATTGACAGCTTTTGTTCATATAGGAGAAGACATGTG
>NW_025855504.1:0-1554 GCF_002878395.1 Capsicum annuum
ATTTTTTGGAAGTTTGATTTCCACTTCAAGAACTGTCTTGCGGGGTTTGTTGATCTTTAGCCATGAGAGCAGGATTGTCTTGTTCCTCTTAATTTTATGGGATCCAATGGAAAAGGATAGCTTCTCTCCTCAATTGATGAAAGCGTTGCTTGGGTTTGGGTCTTAGTTTAACCAATTTCCTATCCCTTGCCAGCTTATCAGTCTACAAACTTGTTTCCTGCAAAATCAATATCAATACCATGTGTAAAGCACCATAGAAATCTAAAATGTAAAACTTAAACTAAAATAGTTGCCAATTTAAAAATCCCCAGTAACGGTGCCAAAAGATTGTTGTACAAAAGCACACACATAAGTGTATGTGGTCTCACCAAGTAGTATAGTGGCCTTAAATAAATCCAAATATAGATTCGTTAGAGACTTGTGTTAAAAAACTATCAAATTCTAGTTTAAAAATTAAGATTAACTAGTGCAACATAGCCAAAAGAGTTTTGAAAGTTTCTAACTAAAAGTAAACTAAAATAATGTAGAAAAGTAAAGACTTTGGACAATCAATGGATGAAAAGCTAGGGTTAAGGCTTTACAAACAATCATACCATGCTATTGAACTTCATTCGTTAGATTAGATATCTTCGTTGTTGATTCTTAGGGTTTATCATATGATCATGGTTTCTAGACCTCTAATCTTCTACCTAACTAGACATTACAACTATATCACTGATCCAGGATGTAATAATCCATTAAGATGAATTAACATGTCATCCTCCAAGTGAAATAATAAAGGATTCTAGGTATATCCCTCTCATAGACGCTAATTCAAATATTTGATTTTATAAAAGAATAAGAACCTTACTCTACTTATCCCCATGTTCTATCTTCTTATTACTCCTCTCAGGCTTACAAAGTAGACAATTGGTACATTATAAGGGTATAGAATCCTTAAAATAGTCATAACAAGGATCAATAAACAACCAAATATGATAAGCAATCACAACAAACTCAATTCAAAGCAATAATAAACATGATCTTGGTCGTAACCCTAGAAAGAGGGCATTTAACCGCTAATGGACATAATCATAATCACGATTAAGGAATACATGATATAATCCATAAAAAAAACTAAATTAAAGTGAGAAAAACCCTAATTTAAGTGTTTCCAATCCTCTCTCCAAGCTCCAAAGATGTCCAAAAATGAATAACTATGTGCTTAAGTGATGTATTTATAGTAGGATGACCTATGGCTATGTAGGATTGTGGGTCACGATGTGCCATTCACTATGTAGGAGTAGGGCTGGATGAGCCACCTATTCCACTAGAATATGGGTTGTGACAACTTAATGAGGCTTTACTGGAAATTGCATTTGACGTCTACACTTTGCCTTCTACATTTATCTACCATCCCAAGCCTTTTGGTGTTGTTTATAATTGATTTCGAGATTGTATGTCCTCCATCTATCATCAAAATTAACTAACCAAGCACCTTGTAGTATTTAAATACCATGTATTAGAGCAACTCTTCACTCTAAGTATCATGAGTTGGGAAATCTACTAGCTACT
>NW_025855505.1:0-1593 GCF_002878395.1 Capsicum annuum
ATGGTTAAGTGTAGGGATTTTAAAGGGGATTATGTATTTTTAATGTGTTTTTGTTTTGATACTTAGTCACTTGAAAATAATTAAGTGTAGGGACTTTAAATAGAATTTTGTGCTTTGAAAGTGGTTTTGTTTTGATACTTGGTCACTTGAAAATGGTTTAGTGTTGGGACTTTAAAAGGGATTTTTTACTTTGAATGTGGTTTGGTTAGTGACTTGGTTACTTAAAAATGGTTAAGTGTAGGAACTATTAAGGGGATTTTTTTTTTTGAATGTCGTTTGGTTGGTGACTTAGTTACTTCAAAATGGTTAACTATAAGGAATATAAAGGGGATTTTGTGTTTTGAATGTGGTTTTGTTTTGATACTTAGTCCCTTGAAAAAGGTTAAGTGTAGAGACTTTAAAAAGGATTTTGTATTTGGAATGTGGTTTGGTTAGTGACTTGGTCACTTGAAAATAGTTAAGTCTAGGAACTATTAAGGGTATTTTGTGTTTTGAATGTGGTTTGGTTGGTGACTTGTTACTTGAAAATGATTAGCTGTAGGGACTATAAAGGGAATTTTGTATTTTAAATGTGGCTTTGTTTTGATACTTAGTTACTTGAAAATGGATAAGTGTTGTGACTTTAAAGGGGATTTATTGTTTTAAATGTGGTTTTATTTTGATACTGTCACTTGAAAATTGTTAAGTGTAGGGACCCTAAAGAGGATTTTTTCTTTTGATTGTGGGTTGGTTGGTCACTTAGTTACAAGAAAATAGTAAGTGCAGGAACTTTAAAGGACATTTTGTATTTTTAATGTGGTTTGGTAGGTGACTTAGTTACTTTAAACATATAAGTGTTGGGACTTTAAAAAGGATTTTGTATTTTGAATATGGTTTGGTAGGTGACTTAGTTAATTTTAAACTGATACGTGTTGGGACTTTTAAAGGAATTTTGTGTATTGAATGTGGTTTTGTTTTGATACATAGTCACTTGAAAATAGTTAAGTGTATGGACTTTAAGAAGAATTTTCTATTTTGAATGTGGTTTTGTGTTGATACTTAGTCATTTAAAAATAGTGAAGTTTTGGACATTAACGGGAATTTTTGGTTTTAAATGTGGTTTGGTTGGTTACTTAGTTACTTGAAAATTTTTAAGTATGGGGATTTTAAATAAGATTTTGTGTTTTGAATGTGGTTTAGTTTTGTTAATTAGTCACTTGAAAATGGTTATGTGTAGCCACTTTAAAGGAGATTTTTAATTTTTAATGTGGTTTTGTTCTTATGCTTAGTCACTTTAAAATAGTTAAGTGTAGGAACTTTAAAGAGGATTTCGTGTTTTGAATATGGTTTGGTTGGTGACATAGTTACTTGAATATGACTGAGTGTAGAGACTCTAAAGGGATTTTATGTTTGGAATTTTATTTTCTTTTTATGCTTAGTCAGTTGAAAATGGTTAACTGTAGTTACTTTAAAAGGGCTTTTATGTTTTCAATGTGGGTTTGTTTTTATATTTAGTCAGTCGAAAATGTATAAGTGTAGTGATTTTAAAGGGGAATTTATTTGTTTTAATGTGGTTTGGTTGGTGAGTTAGTTACTTGAAAATGGTTAAGTGTA
>NW_025855506.1:0-5426 GCF_002878395.1 Capsicum annuum
AAGTTAAGAAAAATAAAAATTAAAATAATATAAAATAAAAAATAAAAAGAAGTTGAGAGGAAAAAAGAAAAAAAGTAAGGGTTGAGAAAAATTAAAAATAAAAAGATAAAAGAAAAAATAAAAATTAAAGTAAATTAAAAAGAGAAAAAAGAGTTGAAATATATAAATATAAAATTGTTATCCATTATGAGGATCATTTATGTAATTTACTTCATTGATTATGGGCAATTTCATCCAAAAAATATTAATTAATAAGTAAAGACTATTTTAAGAAAACTTTTTTATTTGAAACTAAAATTTAAAAATCACCTCAATTTAAATCTATTTTTTAGATTCACCCAGTAATGTTAATACATGGCGAAAGAGAACCCAATACAAATGATCAACACTAGAATTGGGTGTTTAGATTGGGGGTTGGGCTTTTTGTGTGCACAGGCTAGTGCCTCTCCACTTGAAGAAGAGTGGGCCTTGTCCAAAAGACGCAGTCAAAATCTAGAACGAAAGGTTAGCTACTTCTATGTTGAAAACTAACATAAATTTCAATAATTTGGAGTTTAATTATAGAAATTTTTGATATTTTACATAATTATTGAAAGTTTCAATTTTGAATTTATTGAGATATATAATTAACTCCTGATACATTCAATGGCGATATATTTTTCTTTAAAGGTACATAATTAGCTCCCGATACATATTTTCCTATTTTGAATCTGTCGAGATACATAATATATCCAACGAAGATATGATTTTTTTCTTGTAAAAATACATAATTAATTTTCGATACATTTTTTCGACTTTAGGTCTGTTGAGATACATAATTAGCTTCCCGAAAGATCCAACTAAGATATCATTTAGTTGAGATTTTTATAATCACTTTATAAGGATGAAGATTTATGTAAATATGATATTAAGGTGTATGTGTATGTTGTTTTTTACATTTCTGTGAATTTTTGAGTCTGTTCTCCCTTATAGAAGTTCAACACACGAGTCCAAATTATAATGAATCATCCTGACCTCCAAATTTGCCCAATAAATTTTCATTGTTCACTTTATTGCTATGTTGATCTAGATAATGATGTAATGAGTTAAGGACACACTCCACTATAAAAAAAAATTATGTTCTTGCAAGTACCATTTGTGTCCATAAGCAAAGAACTAATGAGTAGTAGTATAGAAGAAGAAACATATGAGAGAAAAATAACAATTAAAATTGAAAAGGTCAAATCGACCACAGCATAAGTGTAAGGTTGCCAAATGAGGACAAAAGAAAACACTTCACTCATAGAAATACATGTCATCTCTCCCAAACAAATGAACAATGACAACCAACAACAAGAATATTCCAATTTCCACCGACCTATATTTAAATTTTTAATCCCTAAAACTACGGCAAGAAAGGCATTGGATAAATTACTCAAACAAAGAAAGGGCAAGTGGGCAACCAATTGATTTTTGTTTGATCATTAAAATGGACCCCCTACACCATTATAACATATGTAATGATTCTAGATTATGAATTACCACTATTGATTTCTTGTCTATTTTTGTTTTTAATGTGTAGCTTTATTAATTTGAATTAACATTGTGTAAATCTCGTTAAAAGAAAAGCGTCCTTGTTAAAATTATTTCATTTCAAAGATTTAGATTCAAAACTTCTCAATAAATTGAAAAAATTCTATTTATTTCATCATAAACTATGATAATAACTACTGTATATTTCTTTTTACGACCACAATTAAACAATGTTAAATTAACAACTAGCACATGCAATTAATTTGATAAAATTATTATCCATAAATCAGAAGGGAAGCATTGGTAAATTAGAAATTATTGGAGTATGAGGTGGGATGAGTTGGTAAAAATTGAGTTGGCAAATAAATAATTTGAGTGTTGTATAAGCAATAGTGAATAGAAGACGTCAACCAACTTATCTCTCTAATTTATATTTGTTGTTTTCCTATTTTACTTAGACCTTTCTTTTCTCCAAGTTTCTTAAATAAATAAATTTAATAATATTGGTGATTGTATTTTTTACCAAGTTGAGTTTAGGAGATAAATAACATAGAGAGATTCCAGAAGACATTAAATTTACAAAAAGTAGAACAAAATGTCATATAATTCTTGCATTCTGTTTTCTTGAATTCTTCCTTGGCCAAACCATCAAAAAGATTGTTGGCCTCTATATAGAAATGTTCCAATTTAGGTACAAGTTACAATCTTCAACAACTTTAGTACAATTATCTGTTTTTGTTTTAGCATGATAATCGAGAAAAGAAATTGTTTTAGCATGTTTATCACTAAATTGAGTTTCATATTATAGCAATAGCAATTTCAAGGCTTGTTTGAAGGGTTTGATTCCACCATTTACACAGAAAGTGGTTGTGACTTGGAGTACCCTACGATCCACTTCACTGTAAAGGCCATCAATTGTCATGTGCTAGTATAATTTATTACTCCATCTCACTACTTGATATTAGTGAGTATAGTATATATAGTGCAGTAGAAAATCAAAGAAAATTTATCAATTCAGGAATAATGGCGGCGATTTTGGGAAAACCCACTACACAGCCCGACGAGCCCACCGGAACCACCGTATCCACCACCTAATGGGGACGTTACTATGGCGGACACAGAGATCCCCAAACTCTCAACAACAACAACAACAACAAACCCAGTGTATTCCCACTTTGTGGGGTCTGGGGGGGGTAAGATGTACGCAGTCCATACCTCTACCTCTGATGAAGTAGAAAGGCTGTTTCCGAAAGACCCCCGGCTCAAGTTACGAGATATCAAACAAACACATAGTACAGCACAGAAGCAGATGACATAACATAGATACTGCAGCCATAAGGAATATAAAACAGAGTAAAGCAGGAATGCAGGAATATAAAGCAGAGGAAAGCACACAGATTCGTAACAAACATAGAACACGGAACACGGAACAGAACATTGAATACGGAATCATACCAGGAATACACCCCCACCAATTACCTCCCTACATTAGCGACCCGAACAGGCCCTAATCCTCTGCCGTAATTCGCGTCTTCCAGACCTTCCTATCTAGGGTCATGTCCTCGGTAAGCTGTAACTGTTCCATGTCCCGCCTAATCACCTCACCCCAGTACTTCTTCGGTCTACCCCTACCCCGTCTAAAACCATCCAACGCTAGCCTCTCACACCTACGGACCGGGGCATCCATGCCCCTCCTCTTCACGTGTCCGAACCATCTCAATCGTGCTTCCCGCATCTTACACTCCACTGAAGTCACACCAACCTTCTCCCGGATAGTCTCATTCCGAGCTCTATCCCTTCGGGTCAGTCCACACATCCAGCGCAACATCCGCATTTCTGCCACCTTCATTCTTTGGGTGTGGGAGTTCTTAACAGATCCCCAAACTCTCCTTCAAAGAAATACTTACAGATAAGTCACAAAATCTTAACCAATCCTACAATACCGAAAATCCCTCCTTGCTCAAAGACAACATCGCAGATGAGGAACCAATCCCCCTCTCAGATCTAGAAAAAGAAAGGATCTACCAACCATCGAGATACTCAGTAATCATGAAATTAATGGGTAAAAATATCTCCCACCAGCTACTCAGATCGAAGATAACCGAGTTATGAAAACCGTCAAAATCTCTTGTTCTTATCAATTTAGGACATGGGTTCTACACAACCAAGTTTAGCAAAGAAGTGAACAAAATTAAGGCACTGCATAGGGGGTTGTGGTTCGTCGTTGGGGAACTTTACTCCATGTAACTCAACATTGATCCATACCGCAATCTGGGTTCGACTACCGCAGCTTCCTACAAATTTTTACGACCGACAAATTCTAGAAAAAATAGGCAGAAAATTGGGCTCCTTACTCAAGATCAACTCGTGCACTTCATCAACTTTAAGGGGGAGGTACGCCCACACTTGCATACAAATTCCTCTGGGTCGCCTAGTGAAGAAAGTTGTCACAATTGGGGAACACACGCAAATGGTGGAATATGAAGGTACAGGCGTTCTCTGCGGGGGATGCGGCATAATCGGCCACAATCTCAGGACCTGCTCCTTCACTCCGAGCCCCCAAACACTTCCAAATGCTAGTTCATCAGCCACACCTCCTCAGGCAGAGATCAAGACTGACACCAAGTGGAAACTGGTTAACTTCCCCAAAAGAAAATCAGAAGGCAGTAAACCCTCAAACTAAGTACACATTACTGAGGCACGAACAGGTAAGAATTCTCACCATAATAATTCAATTCGCAATACCACTAATAGATCGAGAATCCTTTCTCTGATGTCTATGAGATTGAAAAACCCTTCTCTAGTGCTGAAAGGAGCTAAACTGAAAGCGGTAGATGGTGCCCTTGAAAAGAAGGTCCCACCTACTAGTTCTCTAAAGGGTAGTGAACCGCGAGCCTTGCAGGATCACAATTATACACTCTCTAACCAGAGGACCCCACTGGCGGACACCATCTTGTCCCACCCTGAGAATAATAATTTTAATGCTGTGAGAGGCCGGGGGGCAGGGAAAAGAGTCGAGTTAATCAGGCTCGACGATCGGGAGAAGCAAAACGAAATCAGGATTTTGCCGAAAAAGAAGCAAGGCTATGGATACCATGACCGATCACCATCGATAAAGAAGAATCTTTCTAAATCACTTCGTGTCAGTGGGGCCTTCAAGCATCCGAAATACGCCAGGATTGAAAATGACATAGCGTTCCTGATAGAAAATGATGACTCCTTCAGAAAAACAAACTTATTCAAGTTCTTTTTTATACCCCATCATAGTTCTCAATCATTTCGTAGCGTCGGGCGTGGCTGAACCATCTACTAAGAGGGGAGCTAATGCACAGGGAAGAAGTTTAGATAAAAGAATATGTTCTTGCATTGCTTTTTTTGTAGAAAGCTCGACCAGCGAAAAAAAGTGTTTGGCCGAAGCCAAAAAAAGGGTGACCCACTTTATTCGCCAAGCGAATGATCTTCGCTTCGCAGGAACAACAAAAACCACCATCTCGCTCTTTCCTTTCTTCGTTGCTACCTTTTTTTTTTTCAAGGGATGGGGTGTATAATAACCTTTTTTTTAGGATGCCCGGGAACAACTCCTAAGTCAATTAAGGAGAAAATGTTGGAACCTCATGGGTAAGGATAAGGTAATGGAATTGATAGAGAAATTCATAGACCTAAATAGGATAGAAGAATTGATAAGGGGAATAGAGATGATGATAGAGATCATACTGAGAAGCAGAAGAATTCCATACGGGTACAACTATTATTTGAACGAAGTGAAAAAAATGCAATCTTTGTTGTATAATAGAACAAACACTAATACCTTAATTGAATCGGTCAAGATCAAATCTGTTTATCAAAGTGCTTCTCCGACTGCTCAAGACATCTCTTTTCAACCGAGGAACAAAACAAGATCATTTCGTTCCATT
>NW_025855507.1:0-1114 GCF_002878395.1 Capsicum annuum
AGGGAGGCTGGGGAGTATCTTGGGTTTATTCGTCTGGGTAGGTGTGGCAATTTGGGTGGTCAAACGGGCGAAATAGTGAAAATGGGGCATTTTCAAGCCAAATCGGTGTGCTATAGCCCATGGCTCTGAGGGTGGGCTAGGGGTTCGGGCATGCCGTGGGCTGAAAATCGACTGAGGCATGCTAGGGAGGGTTGAAATCATCCTTTTATGGTCTGTTTGGGTGAGCGGGGCCATTTGGGTGGTCAAACGGGCAAAACAGTGCAAACAGGGTATTTTTGGGCTAAATCATTGTGCTATAGCCCATGGTTCCAGGGGTGAGCTCGGGGTTCGGGTGTGCCGTAGGCTAAAAATTGATTGAGGCATACCAGGGAGGTTGGGGAGCATCCTAGTTTGGTATGTTTGGGTGGGCGAGGTCATTTGGGTGGTCAAATGGGGGAAACGGTGAAAATTCGGTATTTTTATGCTAAATCATTGTGCTATAGCCCATGGTTCCAGGGGCGGGCATGTCGTGGGCTAAAAAATTGACTGGGGCTTGCCAGGGAGGTTGAAGAGCATCCTAGTGTGATCCGTTTTCGTGGGCAGGGCCATTTGTGTGGTCAAACAAGAGAAACAATGCAAATGGGGAATTTTTGGGCTAAATTGGTGTGTTGTAGCCCACGGTTCTGGGGGTGGGCCCGGGCGTGTTGTGGGTCAAAAATTGACCTAGGAATTCTAGGGAGGATGGGGAGCATCCTTGTGAGGTCCATTTGGTTAGTCAAAGCCATTTCGTGGTCAAACGGGTGAAATGGTGCAAGTGGGACATTTTGGGGCCAAATCGGTGTGCTATGGCCAACAGTATCGGGCGAAGGGTCGGGTTCGAGCGTGTTGTGGGTCAAAAATCAACCGGACTATTCTAGAGAGGCTGGTAGGCATCCTAGTGTACTTAGTTTGGGTGAGTAGGGCCATTTGGATGATCAAACGGGCAAAACGGTGCAAACGGGGCATTTTAGGGCCAAATTAGTGTGTGATAGCCCACGGTTCTGGGTATGGCCCTGGGTTCGGGTGTGTTGTACACTAAAAATTGACCTTGGCATGCCAGGGAGGTTTGGGATTGGCCTAGTGTAGGTCAATTGGG
>NW_025855508.1:0-3785 GCF_002878395.1 Capsicum annuum
ATTTTTATTTCTCTCAACTCACCATCTGCTTATGATGCCCGCGGGGGTTTTAACCAATAAGACTCTCTCATTTTGTATTTCTTTCTTGATTTCTTATGCTGAGGGAGACAAGTGGTACCTCACAATGTATCATCATATCCATTTCATTCTTATCCTTTACATTATCAAAAATTGATCTGAAGGACTTTCTTTGGTTGTAACTTAGCTTTCGGATAAGGTTAGAAAAGGATGGCAAGAGGTTCAAACGACACTTTAAGTGGGGTAGGACTTACAACTTTTGGAATTGACTCAAACAACACATTAACTAATGCCTCAGTTTTTGTTGACTGGGTGACTCTAAAATCTTTATTTGGTTGGACCGAGCCCGAAATAGGGCAGCCTAAGTATCTCACTCCCTAGAGAGGAGAATCAGGTCGCACGTAGTTCCATAAGCTTGTTCTTTGTTTTGTTTTGATTTGATTTTTTTTCGAACTCTTTCTTTTATTCTTATTTTCTTGACATTTATCTTTGACTCTATTTTGATTCCAAAAGAGGGATATGAAAGAAAAAATAAAATGAAGCTCAAACGGGTAAACAAAGGATGACACAATGTTTGGATGGAAGAATAAAATACCTTCATTATATCAATCTTAAAAAAATGCAAGTACTAAACATGCAATAAAATCAACAAAGGATAAAATATCATACATAATATCTTTTGACCGCATCAGTATTGATAGCCATTTCTGCCATTTTGCCTTCAATAACTGTCAAATATAAGGCTCCATTGGGCAATACTTTCTTCACAACGAAGGGACCTTGCCAGTTAGGGGAGAACTTGACTTTCGCTTCAACCTGGTGAGGAAGGAAACATTATAATACCAACTGACCAACTTTAAAATTCTTGGGACGGACCTTTTTGTTTTACGCTCGAGCCATCATCCTCTGATTCAACTGGCCATGACACACAGACATTAGCCTTTTTTCCTCAATCAAACTCAAATGTTCTAGTCGGGTTTTGACCTATTCGTCATCATCAATCTCTGCTTCTACAATGACTCAACGAGAGGGAATTTTAACTTCTGCAGTGATGACTACTTCTGTCCCATACACCAATAAATATAGAGTTGCCCCTGTTGAAGTGCGAGCAGTGGTGCGATAACCTAGCAATGCAAATGATAACTTTTCATGCCATTGTCTATACCCTTGTACCATTTTTCAAAGTATCTCTTTTATATTCTTATTGGTGGCTTCTACAACATCATTGACATTTGGGCGATATGGAGTAGAATTTCGATGTGCGATCTTAAACTATCGACAAACTTCCTGCATCAAATGACTATTGAGATTGACAACATTGTCTGTAATGATCATCTTAGGAATTCCAAACCTACAAATGATGTTGGCATGAATAAAATCTACCATAGCCTTCTTTGTCACTGACTTGAAAGTTACTGCTGCTACCCACTTTGTGAAGTAATCAATGGCTACCAAAATGAATCTATGTACATTTGATGCCTTCGGCTCAATCGGTCTAATTACATCCATTCTCCAAGCCATAAATGGCTATGGAGCGTCCATTGCATGCAACTCAGCAGGAGGAGAACGTATCAGATCACTGTGTACCTGGCATTGATGACACTTTCGAACAAATCGAATAGAATCCCTCTCTATAGTAAGCCAGTAAGGATCTATACAGGAGATGAGATAAGTAGTATAGGATGAGAGATAATGCTTCAACTTCTGTGCTACCCAATTTAGGGTACAACACATCTTTTCAAGAAGAGTATACCTGGCCTCATATGCGGTGAACTTCTTGCTAAGATAATAAATAGCCTGCTTCTTTTTGTCTGTGACATCATGTTGACCCAGGACACAACCGAAAGAATTGTCCATGACTGATAAATGTAAGATCAAAGGCCTACCAGGCTCTGGTGGTACCAACATGGGAGCATTTGACAAATATCTTTTAATTCTGTCGAACGCTTCCTGACATTCTTCAGTCCATTCTACCGCAGCACTCTTTTTCAGCAACTTGAATATGGACTCACAAGTGATTGTGAGTTGAGTAATAAACCTGCTAATGTAGTTCAGTCTACCAAGAAAACTCATCACCTCCGTCCTATTATTGGGCGGGGGCAAATCCTGAATGACTTTGATTTTCGAGGGATCCAATTCAATCCCTCGACGGTTGACCACAAACCCCAACAGCTATCCAGACAAAACTCCAAATACATATTTTGTCGGGTTGAGCTTGAGATTATACTTGTGAAGCCTTTCAAAGAACTTTCTTAAATCTTTAAAATGGTCGGCCCGACTTTTTAACTTAATAATCACATCATCCACATAGACGTCAATCTCTTTATGCATCATATCATGAAACATAGTGGTCATGGATCTCATGTATGTTTCTCCAGCATTCTTCAAACCGAACGGCATCACTCGATAACAATAGGTCCCCCATGATTTGATAAAGATGTCTTCTCTACGTCTTCATCATCCATCATGATCTGGTGATATCCGGCATAGCAATCCACAAAAGAGAAAACCTCGCGTTTAGCATAGTTTTCTAGTAAAATATGGATGTTGGGCAGTGGAAATTCATCTTTTAGACTTGCTCTATCCAAATCACGGTAATCAACACGTACTCGAATTTTGCCATCTTTCTTTGGTACGGGAACAACATTAGATAACCACATGGGATAACGAGCCACTCTAATTACTTTGGCTTCAAGTTGTTTCATGATTTCTTCTTTGATTTTAATACTTACATCAGTTTTAAACTTCCTCAACTTCTGTTTGACAGGAGAAAATGCGGGATCAGTTGGCAATTTGTGAGCCACTAATTTAGTGCTTAAACCAGGCATATCATCATAAGACCATGCAAAAATATCCTTATAATCAATTAATGCTTGAATCATTCCATCTTTTAGCTGTGGCAAAGCAGGTACACTGATTTTAGTTTCCCTAACATCTCCTTGATTCCCTAGATTTATTGGCTCAGTCTCATTCAAATTAGGATTCGGTTTGTCTTCAAACTATTCCAACTCTTTGCTTATTTCTTCTAGTGCTTCTTCTTTATCATATTCCCTATCCTGCTTCATTACATCTTGATTAGTTTGGATTTTAAGATCAGGCTGAAAATTCTGCATGCATGTCATGTCATTAGAATCATCATAAAGAGAACTGTATAAAAAAAAGAAAAATAAAATATATTAGACACGAAACAAAAGGGACATTGCATTTCATTAAATAAAAAGATAGAAGGGTTTAAACATAGATGCCAACATAACATAAACAAACTAAAATCCGAATTACAACCCTAAAATACCTCGGATAAATAGAAAGAAAAATAAATAAACTACCAAAACTCCCTCCTGATGGGGAGAGGAGTGACTTTCTAATTATTAAGCCGGACAGCTGGACCTATGAATTGCACGTCTGCCATACTAGTATCTTCTCCTGATTCAACCATATCAACTTCAATAAAAAGGTTCTGGCAGTTATCAACTAACTCAACTTCAAATTCCACATGCTTCGTGACACCGCTCTTAACAAATGATTCACTGAGTAGTGGCATTGGGCGAGGGAGTGACCATGTTTCCTTTTCCTTCCCTTGGATTTCTTCAGATCTTAAGCCGTGGGCTCAAAACCCAGACTAAACGTACCCACGTTCTCACTCAAATATATGGGATGAACTATACCGTGCAGAGATGCTCCCAAACCCTTTCTTGGCTCAAATTCGTATTTCCAAAGTTCACTCACCATCATGATAGATGTGGAAGACAATTGCGGTCCTGGTATAA
>NW_025855509.1:0-1722 GCF_002878395.1 Capsicum annuum
GATAAAAATCAAATCAAAAACAAAGAATGAGCTGATGGAACTACGTACGATCCGATTCTTCTCTCTTGGGAATGAGATACGTAGTATGCCCTATTCAGGGCTCGGTCCAACTAAATAAAAATTTTAGAGTCACCCAGTCAACAAAAACTAGGACATGAGTTAATGTGTTGTTTGAGTCGATTCCAAAAGTTGTAAGTCCCACCCCCACTTCAAGTGTCGTTTGAGCCTCTTTCCCTCCTTTTTCTAACCCTATCCAAAAGCCAAGTTACAACCAAAGAAAGTCCTTCAGATCAATTTTTGATAATGTTAAGACTAAGCATGCAATGGATATGATGATACATTATGGAGTACTACTTGTCTTCCTCAGCATAAGAAATCAGGAAAAAAATAAAAATGAGAGAGTCTTATTGGTGAAAACCCTCGCGGGCTCCATAAGGCAATGGGGAGTTGAGATAAATAAAAATGAGAGAGTCTTACTGGTGAAAACCCTCACGGACACCATAAGGCTATGGGGAGTTGAGAGAAAATAAAAATGAGAGAGTCTTATTGATGAAAACCCTCATGGGCGCCGTAAGGCGATGACGAGTTCGAAAGAAAGGTGAAAAGGAAAGAGGTTTGTTGGCAAAAATCTTTCAAGATGTCGTCAATTGCATGAGATATATGAGTCCAACGGGTTGGAAGAAGCAGCAGCGACAAAGGCACAAACTCAACAACAAATGGGAAGTTTGGATAGGAAGATCAGACAGCTTAATCCAAAATTCATGTCATAGTCATTGGAGTTGGTTGCCATCTTCAGATAAGTTTTCTTCTTTGTTAAAATGAGGGACATTGCCCTTTTATTTCATTTACATATTCATATTATTTTCCTTTTATGTCTTTTATCAAAAAAAAAAGTCACCATCATTTCTTTACACTCTTTGAGTCTATTCTGTGTCAAAACAAGCAAGAAAGAATTTCAAAACTTCCTACCAGTCTTTCCAATTGTATGAGGAAAAGCCAAAGACCAGCACATGAAAGAAATATGATCGTAATTCAACATAAAGAAAAGAAAGTCTATCAACCGACAGGTTGCTGGGTTCGTGGGAGTATTCAGATTTGGAAAAGGATGCATCTTAGAGGCCTGGTAAGAAGAAAACTCATTGTTCGATTCAGAACTCATTTCCCTCAATCTGGATCTGGGTCAATGACGTGAAAAGATAGGGGTAAGTTTCAGTGATCTGAAACAAAGGTGAAAGGAACAACGATTGGAGCAGATGCTTGGAAAGCCAAGTGCTGCAAGCCACCACTAAGTTTTTAACTGACAAACTTTCTTTGTTGAAACAGGGGCAAATTCACTTCACTTAATTCATTTACCATTGGAAAAACACATCTATGGGGATTTTACTTTTTGTTCAGGACCCTCTTGAAAAATAGGATTTTACTTTCTGTTCAGGACCCTCCTGAAAAATGGGATTTCACGTTCTGTTCAGGGCTCTCTTGGGAAATGGGATTTTACTTTCTGTTCAGGACCCTCCTGAAAAATAGGATTTTTACTTTATATTCGGGACCCTCTTGAAAAATGGGATTTCACTTTCTGTTCAGGGCCCTCCTGGAAAATGGGATTTTTCTTTCTGTTCAGGACCCTCATGAAAAATGGGACTTTACTTTTGTTCAGGACCCTCCTGGAAAATAGAATTTTCACTTTCTGTTCAGGACCCTCCTGAAAAATGGGATTTCACTTTC
>NW_025855510.1:0-1608 GCF_002878395.1 Capsicum annuum
TTTCATGTATAAGGTTATCAAATTTTAGAACATTATTAAAAAGATGTGTGTTGTAGTAGTATTAATTATATATTATACATACAATCAATAAATATGTGTTTTGTGCTAATGTATAAGGTCAATGTTCCAGGAACAGAATCTAACACCGAAAATTGTTTGTTCTTTACTATCTAACTGACTAAGTCCTAAACTAAAGCTCAGATCAGATTCCATTAAAATACTTCATTTTTGCGGTGAAGCACATGCAAAACAAAATTTCAAAACTATGAAAATCTGATCTCAAAAAATATAAAAAAAATTACGAAACAAATCAACTATCATACTGGTATGACATTACAAAACAAAAAAATTTGAGAACTACTCACATGGAACAATGAAAAAATTGAATTTTTTTTTGACTTGGTAGAGTTGAAAAAAAAACTATAAAAATTAGTTGAAGAAGAAGAAGTTACTCACTTTGTTCAGTTAATGCTTGAAATTTGAAAAATTCGAAACCCCTAAAATCACATCGCTTGAATTTAGGCAAAGACTCAGGAGCACATTTAGACGAAAGTCGTGTGTTTGATATGTATGAGAACTCAAGAGAGAGAAAACTTACAAGGATGGGATATTGTGTAACTAATTTGAAATATATGTAATTACTTTTGAAAAATAAGATTTTATGTAATAACTCAAAGTTAATTTGTATATTTATGTATTTTTTCCATATTTATAAGCACATGATTAAAAAATGTTGAATTATCCAGCTTTTTACTACCATTAATACAATAAAAAGTTGCTACTTCACTTAAATTATGTCTTTTATTAAGGAGCATCAAAAGATTAAGTTGCTTGGTGAATAATTTTAGACTCCTCACTACTCATAATAGTGATTTTTAAATGCATGAACGTGTATAATATGTAATGTATGTTATTAATTTTATGAATCAACATAAATGATTCAACTGTAACAGTAGACTTTTTATTTGTTTTAAAGTTTACTTAAGAAGTAATTAGCTATTTCAATAAATTATGCTTTAGACATTAAAAATTTGTGGACTCTATAAGAAGAATTCAATTTCAGTTAAAGTTTATAGAGTTTTAAAATTTGTGACTCTTCAAAAGAATTCAAATTCTGTTAGAGTTCTTGAATGCTGCTCTATTCTAAACCCTGAATTATGCCTTTATAAAGGTGTCCTACTCCCTTAAAGAGGCATATTGAGTATCCCATAAAATCATGGGTATTCGTAAAAAGATCTGAATGTCCAATATCCCACAAAATTATAGGATATTCATAAAGAGACCATTCTACGTTCTAGAAATACACCATTAACGACCCTCGAATTATGAAGAAAATCAAGAGAGAAGAATCAAGGGAGGAGAAGATTTGTACCCCATCGTCTATTAATAAAACTGTTGTTTCTTCATATTTTTATTTGTGGTTGAAATTTATTTTTCATGAATTAAATTATGTTAGAAACAAATTGGCACGCCCTGAGACCAAATCTGCCCTTCATCTCTTCTCTCATAAATAATATATACAAATCTGTAGCCGCAAGGCATAAAGATGAAAGCTCTATGGTACTTCAAAACTCGTCTTTAAGTTTCATCAAGTCTACACACCGACAA
>NW_025855511.1:0-1197 GCF_002878395.1 Capsicum annuum
AATTACACCATAAAGGGTGTCACCTTAACCCTCTTATACTCCAATTACATTCACATGCCATGCATATTCATACATCCTCCAATATCAAATTTGGATTCATTTATCCTTCCAACTAATCCATTTAACCAAATTAAGCCATAGACATAAATAATCATCAATTCAATGGTATATTATCATATCCACCTTCCACAACTCGATTACCATATCCACCTTCCACAATTAAATACGACCAAATCATGCAAAATATTCCATAACCCTATTTCCATCACCTTTCAATAACATCAATACATATAATCCTCTATCACATATATACATATGGAAAAGAACAAAGTCAAACAATATTCATACCTTAGAATTCACCTATTGATTATGCAATCCTGTTTACACAAATAATAGGTGCCGTTAAAAACTCTCGAGATGACAAACGCAGTTATCGGATTACTTTGGAATTTCTACGGTTGAATCAAAAAAAAATTAAAGGTCAAATATGGATAGGGTTTGTTATTTCTCAATGATTGATGATGAAAATGAGTTTTTGAACTCATATACATGTATATATACACATATTCCTATACATGATATAATAGAAAATGGCCAAAATGCCTTTAAAATTTAAATAATGTTACATCTGTCCTTTTGTGGACTATTTTGATAAGCTAAAGTAGATTGACCATAACTCTTTTTTCTGATATTGGATTTTGGTGAAATTTGTATCGTTGGAAGTATAATTCAAAGTTCTTTCATTTCATATAAAGTAGGCCAGCCAGTTCATCCTGTACAAGGATTTATGGTCATTTCAAATTGACCCTAAAAATCTATTTTGATAGGCTGAAGTAAAACGAGTATAACTCCTTACTTAGACAGTGGATTTTGATGAAACCAATTGCATTGGAAAGAAGACTCAAATATATTTATTTTCATAGGTCGCATCTCTCCCAGTTCATTATATTAAGGGAGTTATGATCGTTAGAATTTGACCCAAAAATTTGGTTGGCCTCAGTAGTTTGTGTGCAGGAAATTTTCCTGTACATTTACTATTCCCATATATCCAGGCCACCATTTTATAGTTTCGAACGTGTTTGATTATATCCGAAACCTATCCTTTTTTGGAAATATTTATATCGTTGGAAAGATTATTACATAACCTTCACATGGAACCATCGATGGGCAAATTTCGTATAAATAAAATAAAAAATT
>NW_025855512.1:0-2127 GCF_002878395.1 Capsicum annuum
AGTAAAGAGTGATCACTTTTTTTGGACTGTTTTAAAGTAAAAAAGTAGAATATGTACAATAACCATAAAGTCATAAGAAGTAATAGACAGGAAGCAGGAACTACAATATAGTCACTGAAGGTTAGAACAATGCAACAATACAACATAGTAGTCTCTTTCAAAAAAGAAAAAACCAATACAATATAGTCCTCTCTTTCAACATATCATTCATTGTCCTTAAGAAGTGTTAGCGAAAAAGTTTAATTACATATAAAACTGAAACTTCTATCATTACAATCACAAGGCATGAGGCAAAAGCTCCCAGCAACAACATTAAAACATTAAATTTTAGCAAAATACATACCTAAAATCTGAAAATTAAACAAAACCTAAAAATAAGTTGCAACTTTGTTGGCAAAAATAAACAAATAAAGTTTACAACTTTAACACAAAGTTACATAACAAAAGTTAAAAATAAATGAACTTATTGTATTTCAATGGTGAATCAGAGTAAAAACAAATCCTCAATTGAATGTAGACTATTAAGGCATCAGAATGTTCATGGTTGCTCCTTTTCAAGCAATCGGTAAGTAAAAAAAATAGAGACAGTTTCACGAATAATCAAGAACACAAACGGCAACAGAGAAACATATGAAAAACTGATCGAAAATCATTTAAAAGGGAGAATGTTATAGTACCAGATAGCTGCTAGCTCACTTTGTGGCACTTGCTGGTATCCTTAATGGAACTCTCTGAAAATCAAAAGCATAACATCACAATCAGATTAAGAAAAACAACATACCAAGTGTGATCCCACAAATGAAATATGTGGAATGATAAAGGATAAAAAGTCAACAAAACAAAACAGAAAATGATTATGACAATTACACAATTTCAAAGGAACATGAAACATACTACATTTTGTTGTTTACACAAAATTAGATCAATAATAAGAAAAAATGACTCAAACTGCTTTATGTTTTCTAGTTTTTTCAACATGCAACACACTGAGTACAACCTTACAAAAATACTATGCATAAAAAAGAAAAAATTAACCACACAAATGAAAAATTTGTTGAAGAAATCTGAGATTAGTGAACCAGCAGCAGAATATACAGAAAAAACCACAAATACAAGAGGAAAAATATTATTCTCATTTGTATTAAATAACCACTAACACAGATTTTTAACACAATAATCAAACAAAGGAAAGTGAAAGAGCTCAAACAAACCACAAATGGAACTTCTACAAAAAATTGAAAACCCTAACATAATCAGCGTACGCACAACAGTTAAAATTCAATCATACAACCAGAAAATTTGTTGAAGAAATTTCAGATTAGTAAACATGCAACAGAAAATATCAAAAAACCCCACAAACAGAAATTCTGAGAAAAAAATTGGTTCCCATTTCGAATAAATAACCATTTATTGAACTTTTTAACATAATAATAGAAGAACCCTCAGTGAAAGAGCTCAAAAAATACTAAACCTATCATTTACAACTGACTTCTAACATAGAAATTAAGAAATTAAAAAAGGAGAAATAACTAAAATTACGAGATATAGAATCTTACCTCTAATATAAATTCAAAATTCATCAATTGACACCCTTTTTCACTAATATTGAGTGATTTCCTTTTCTCAATTGAGAGAAAAGGGAGAGAAAAGGGAAAAGAGACTATTTTTGGAGAGAGACGGATGATACAATGTTTTGAGAATAAAGTGAAATAAAAGACTCAATCCTAATATTTATTTGGTCGAGTAACAGATTCAGTGACGGAGTTAAAATCCGTTGCGAGTTATTTATTAAAAATATACTATTAGTTGGTCGGGTAACAGATTCAGCAACGGATGTTAAATGCGTTGCCAGTTATTTATTAAAAATATACCTAATATATTTTATAAAAATATTAAAATACTTCCAGTGACAAAACTTTCGTTGCTATTTCCATCTCCATCATGTCAAAAAAAAATTCCCACCATTTATGTCGCTAATTTTTTCACCAAAATAAAGGCGCCAATATTTACGCCAAAATATAGCAACGAATTTTATATTCTATCGCTAATCTGTCACAAATTAGACTATAAATTTTAATTTCATTTATTTAGCAACAAAATTTCTATTTTGTTGCAATTCCGTCGTTA
>NW_025855513.1:0-2638 GCF_002878395.1 Capsicum annuum
ATATATATAATAACAGGATTAATAAATAATAATAATAATAATAATAAAAATAGTACTAAATAATTGAAAACTAGACATTGTATTTGCAAAAAATGTGAGTACGCACAGTTATGAATAATTTTAATAAAATTATGTAAATATCGTATTTGAGTTTTAAAATTGTAGAAAATGATATTGAAAATAATAAAATAATTTGTGTGCTTGTAAATTATGAATGTGACACGTCAGAAACCCGTTTGATGCAAGAAAAATATGTAAAAAATACTAACATTTAAAATTAGTAAATTTATCTAAAATAACAGCCTAGAGGAGTATCGAGCGGTCAAAATTGGGTGTCAACACTGCTTTATTCATCATCTTGTGCTTCATTATCATCATCTTCTACTTCATTATCATCTTCATCTTCTTCTTGTTGACTATTGTCGTCGTTGTTGTTGTTACCGCTATTATTGCTATTTGACCAATTTCTTAGGTCAAATTTTATTTCATACCTCACTTTTTACTTTGGCATTACTTCATAGGAAACTTGGTAAGTCAAATTATGATTTTTAGTTGAATTTGTCATCTAGGTAACTGTTATTGTGCTGTTTTTTCAACAATAGATAACACGCAAATATGAATGCAACATAAGAGCCATCTGTTTAAACAGATCTGTTTCAAAGAAAGCATTATAAGTTGGATTCATGTTTATGGTTCTATAGTGCCATAACATGAATCGAACAGATGGGTCATCTGTTCTAACATATGACCCATCTGTTGCAACAAATTAGTTATCTGGTGCAATATGATAAAAATTTATTACAATAAATTAGTAACCTGTTGTAATAAAACCTAAACTCGATTCCAAAAAATGTGTTATCTATTACAACAGGGTGAATATCTGTTGCAACAGATTATTAACCTGTTGCAACAGAACTTGAACTCGATTCCAACAGACGATAAATATCTATTGCAATATATTAGTAACCTGTTGTGATAGAACCTGACCTCGATTCCAATATATCATCGTCTGTTGCAACAGGTAAGTTATCTGTCATAACAGGCTAATTATATGTTGCAATATGTCACTCATCTATTAGAATTAGCTTCAAAGGTGCCTCAGTACTGTAACATCAATTCCAACAGACGTTTCATCTATTGCAATACATATATTATCTGTTGTAACATATGATTCACCTGTTACAACAAATGACTTATCTGTTGAAATTAGCTTCAGGAGTGTAACATAAATCCCAACAGGCAAGTAATCTGTTGCGACTGATTACACATCTATTGGAATTCATTTATGGCACTATGAAATCACTATTAACTTTTTTTAACAAATGACTTTATTTAGGTACCACTAATGGGGGGATCAATAAAAATAGGGGTGGATTGTCATGGTCAATAGATCGAGAAGGGCAATCGATAGTATGGCATTGGAACGAGGGTAAAATACTAGAGACAATAGCTATGACAGTCCAAAGTGATATTTCGTATGATGATTTTGTGAACTTAATCATCAGTTATTGTCAATCAGAAGAACTCATCATCAGTTACATGCACAGCTTCTTTGAAAATCAGAGATTACTGCCTTTCAAGATAACTGATCAAGTTTGGTTGCGTGCTTATCTTAGTGATTCATCCGGGACGGTGTTAAGGGTGTACGTGGTTAAAAAGATGAGAGCAGATGAGAACCAGAACGTAGAAGAAGAACAACAAAAAAACATCTTTGATGATAGGTTGGATGATCTAGACATGAATATTCCAAATGATAATCATACACCTACGCCCGTTGATGCGACCAATACGATGGGTAGTTCTTCTTAATCGACACAATCTGGAAATCTTCAAGACGACAGGACCGACTCTTTTATTAGAAATTCATTAAAGGACAAGAATGAACTATCCACCACTTTGTTTATTTATTGCTTGAAAAAAATATTTTAGAATAAAGAAGGTGATTAATTCGAGTGGTGTCTTTTGCTTCAAATGTGCTAATCCAAACTGAAGTGGTGGTTGAGAGCGGTGAAGTACACAAGTTCTGATAGATTCATTATTCATAAATATGAAAAGTATCACACATGTGTTTTGGAGCACATCTCCGGCTAAAATCCTCACGCCACGGCAAAGGTCCTCGGTGAATATTTCAGGAGTAGTTTCCCCGATGGCAAAGGCCCTTCAACAAGGGTTATGGCCAATTAACTCCTTATAAAATTGGGTGTCCTGGTCAGTTATTGGAAAATATATACATCCATGGGGATTGCCAAGGACTTGGTTAGGGGACATAAGAGCATGGGTATGCAGTCCTGGAGGCCTACTATCACATGATTGAGTCCACAAATTCCAGAAGTAAGATGGCATTGCATGTTGATGAAAATGGATGGTTCAAGTATTTTTTTTGTATCCTATGGTAGTTGGATTCAAGGTTTTTAACATTTGAGAAAAGGCATAGCCATCGACGGTACCTTCTTGAAGAGCAGGTATAATGGAGTTCTGCTAGTGGTGGTGGCGCAGGATGCGGAGAATCACATCTTTCCTGTCACTTTTTGTGTAGTGGACAAGGAATGTGATGCCTCTTATAGATTTTTTTTGAACAACTGCGAATCTGCGTCAAAGATACCAAAGAGTAGTATTTTGTTTCGGATAGGCATCCAAG
>NW_025855514.1:0-9083 GCF_002878395.1 Capsicum annuum
GCTACGCTAAGGATATATATATAAGTACATATCATATCATATCGCACATGGCACGGAATATCGTTAGACTGTACATATATGGAATGTCTATACACAAACCAACCCAACAATACACTAGTCTGACATAGCCTCCATATAGCAAAATCAACGAGCCATTGGGACAAACCCCCAACTGACTCAATAGACCAAAGGGATCACAAAACAACAGCACCAAAACTAGCAACTTTGTCCTCGAACCATGAGGACTCACCACTGAAGGAAGTAGATGCGGCACTCAGATATCATTGTCGCGGCTGCGGCTGAGTACCTGAAGCTACATCATGGTAAGAATGTAGCCCATAGAGAAATATGTGGGTCAGCACAAGATACGTACTGAGTATGTGGGGGCGCATGCAAAATATAAATAGTATCATAAATTTCGTAAAAACGTACATACGGACCATAATGACACACCTGGCTTGAGTGACATTGAATCATGCAACTCATAGCATCTTAGATAGGAAATGTAGGAGAAAAACCTCATAAATCATTATAGATCATCATAGGAAACTTGACTTACCACATCAAAACTCAGAGTGACTCGGTATTTCAATAAACATGACTCTTATGGACAGGGGAGTTTCCTATAACCGACAACCCCATGTGAGCTGCGTGGAATACCAACGTTTGAAACCCCCGTTGGCGGGAGCGTCATACTCTTTGCCAGGGAGTACAACCTTAAAACTACAATAATCACAATGGGGATCTCTGGCCAATAATATCATCATCAAACAACCCTACGGTGGTACATAGGTTTGGGGAAATACCAAATTTCCCTCTCGGTGCTAAGTACTACTCCTCGACAAGCTCAGAACGCGTTAGGAAATCCACCACAACATCACAAGGGTCTATCATAAAGACCAAATCAAATCTCTTTCTCATTTATCAAATCATATCAATTTGTGAATTCCTAACTCAACACATTTTAGCTCAAAACATTTTAATCTTCCTCAACATCAACAAGGTATCAATGCATTGAACCATAACCGACTCGACATTTGGACAAGGATATGAAGACTCAATACATAATATTTTCAACAATTTAACTCATCAAAACCATCCGAAAAATACCAAGACTCATTGCAACTTCAATATCAACATTTCTCAATTTGCCATCCAACTCTCATTTAAAGGTACTTGAGACATCAACGCAAAGTAGGGATATAGAATTTCCAATATCAATTATAAATTCATAATAAGGAAATAGTGGAATGATAGTATAAATCAAGGCTTAACAAATTAAATCATCATACTCTCATAATCAAATACTTTTTGGACATAATTCCATCTCAACATCATACACATATCGGATGACATAATCCCATAGCTCATGGACAATAATATAAGATATAAAACCATATATCCAATTCATGGTAAAACATGTAAAATCTCATGTCAATGTAATTAAACAAAAATACCGGGCACAAGATCGAAAGGATAATCTTGTTTAAAGCCCCACATACCTAAAAATGGAAGATGAATATGAACTTCCGACTCCGGAACTTTATTCACGAAAATAAAGGGTGCTTATTGAAGCCCTTAACATGATCAACTCGAATCCCAAATCAATTTAAAATTTCTACGGTTCAATCAAGAGACATAGAAGGATGAAATTTGGAGTAGTAGGGTTGGGGTTTGAGCATTAGGAAATTTTGGAGAAAAATGAGCTATTGAATGCTCTTAATGGACTTAAATCCATGGTTTACAAGGATGGATTTGAGTGGGAATGACAAAAATACCCTTAAAAATCAAATAATGTCAAATCTGTCCTTTGATGGACTGTTTTGATAAGCTGAAGTAGATCGACCATAACTTTTTGCTCCAATGGCCAAATTGGATGAAACCAATTTCATTGGAAATAAGACTTTCAGAGCTTTCTGTTGATATATAGTAGCTCACCCAGATCATTATGTAAGAGGATTTATGATCGTTTGAAGTTGACACTAAAATTCGTCTGGCCTCAGTATTTTTGTCCTGCACATTTACTGTTCACCACTATTCATGGTTAGATCGGAATGATCATAACTCATCGCTCGAGTGACCGTTTTGGATGATCCACATATCGTTAGAAATCTTATTCGATGCTCTACGCGATGAAGGGTCGCATATCCAGAAATTCCACACAGAAAAATTATTAATCATGATAAATAACAAAATTCAACACATTTTCGTCTGAGATCTTAACGAAAAAATTTTCCGGGGCATCACGCATAACCCGACCCACACCCATTAAAATATTTTTTTCCTACAACAACAAATATTTTTCTAATTAGAAAATATAGTGATTAGTGTATATCCATTGGCTATTTCTAGTTGATGCTAAATCATTATAAATGTTACGCTTAACAGAAACCTCAAAAATTCTATCCTACAGCAATTGATTAGTTTTAATTCCAGTGACTCCAATATATACTCCAAAGTTGTAAAAAAATAAACCAATGAACGATTAGGGCAAGCAAGAAAAAGAAAGAGGCGTACCAATAGAACTTCTCCATTCTCCCATCACGAATTAGGGGAGTACACATTATTGAAAAATAATTTCCAAATAACGACTTAAAAGAAGTCTGTTATCCCAATTATCCCGCCGTGCATATGGAATAACTTCTCCCATCCTGAATTAGTGGAGCATACATTGTTGAAAAATTATTTTCAAATAACGGCTTAAAAGAAGTCTGCTATTCCAATGATCCCGCCATGTATATGGGATAACTTCTCCCATCATTATGGTATAAATGCTGGAATAAATAATCTCAATACTAACTAATTTTAGATATTTTGAAATTAATATTAACTTCTTTTAATTAATGGTGTGAACTTCTAATAAAAGGCTACGTGGCAAAGCTATTTTTAAAAACCCATCATTAAAATGTAATGGCATGAGTGAGTTGATTTTATAACGGTGATGGCATGAGTGAGCCGAACTTTTAACTATGGCATAAATGAGCCATTTCTGATAGTTCAATGGAATATTTCAGCCTTTTTGCTTATTTTAATTAATGACGTGGACCTCTAATAAAAGTCCACGTGGCAAAGTTATTTTTGAAAACCACCATTAAAAAATAATGGCATGAATGAGCTGATTTTATAACGGCGATGGCATGAATGAGTTCAACTTTTAACTGATGGCATAAATGAGTCATTTCTAATAGTTCTGTGGCTTATAAAGATTTTAGTATTGAACCTATTGTATCTGTAAGACTATAAGTTAGAATTTACTTTTGGTGTAAATTTAATAAATTTCTCTATATAAATTCGTCTCTGCATTAAAAATACTGGATTCAGATAAACTTGATATTTCTATGATGCATCCACCACTAACTATGGAAATCATTTTTGCTTGTCATGGCAGAGAATTTTAATAAAAGATGTGCACAATTGACTTTGGAAAAAGTTGTGATTATTATCTAATTCACCGCATTCCATGCCCCACAGTTTTCAGAGCGGTCTGAAAGACGTATAAGGACCATTAAAGAAGTGCCTCAAAGAGTAGCAGCCATTACTTTGATTCCTTTTATACAATTATGAACTCCAATCAATTTCAATGTAACTTATCATTTTGGAGCTGACATAACAAACTACGCGAGCTGGAAAAGTTAGCAATGCAACTCACTCCTCTTCCTTGCCATCCTTGTAATGTTCCTGCATTGATCTTGGCCACGGAACTATGCCACCTTTTCTATTCACAAGTAGTTTGCATATCAAGAAATTTAAAAGAAAAATTGTTGTTTTTGAGGTCAATAAAAGGGCAATCTGGTGCACTAAGCTCCTGCTATGCGTGGGTTCTATGAAAGGGCTGGACCATAAGGATCTATCGTACGTAGTCATACCCTGCATTTTTGCAAGAGGCTGTTTCCACAGGTCAAACTAGTGACCTTCTGGTCACATGACAACAACTTCACCGGTTACAGAAATGAGTTGGTTTAATTCCCCAATTCTATCAGCATTAGACACTAGTATTTGGAGCAACCAAATAACAAGATTTATTCATGTTCACTAGTTGGCCATAGATGTGTTCATAGCATAAGATCTAGATTGTATAATCAGCCATCAGCATTGTATAAAAGAGTGATAAAAGGGCATTTTCTTATGAATAAAATAATTTTTGAATGAATTACTCATTTCATATATATAAAGTAATTCATTGGACAAAACTTAACTATTTAGGAAGGCTCTCATTGCTCCACTACTGCTAGGTTGAGTAAACACTATAGTATTAGATAGTAAGTGTGGCACTACACTTCACCACAAAATTATACAGAATATGAAAGCTAAGACTATTTACAAAGAAACAAGCACACAAAAAATAAAGCAAGACTTGGTTGACTTGCCAAGTCTTTGGCAAAATGGAGGAATTTTTGCCACCATATTTATAATTCTGATGGAGATGTGAAAGACTTGGTTGATTTGGTGGTATTAGTATTGATATGACCAAAAGGGAGAACTCAATGCTATTTAAAGTTTGAAAACCTCATGTTATATAGCAAACCTATTAATTTTTGCAATAATGGAGAAAGCCTTCACATTTTTCCTAACAGTACTCTTGTTGCTTATGGCTAGTTCAGTCATGACCAAAACCAACATTACTACTGATCAATTAGCTCTTCTATCCTTAAAATCCCAAATTATTTAGGACCCCTTTCATTTATTGTATGAAAGTGGGTCTCCCATTAGGTCCGTTTGCGAGTGGGTTGGAGTCACTTGTGGTTCTCGTCACCAACGAGTGAAGTCCTTGAATCCTTCTAACATGGCTCTTACAGGAAGTATTCCCCAGGAATTTGGAAACCTCTCATTTCTTGCTTTTCTTGACTTGGGAAGCAAAAATTTCCATGGAAACTTGCCTCAAGAAATGGCACGCCTACGTCGGCTTAAGTTTCTTGATTTAAGTTTCAACAACTTCAGAGGCGAGGTTGCTTCTTGGTTTGGGTTTTTACACCGGCTTCAAGTTCTTAAAATTAGAAATAATAGTTTCATTGGTTCCAACCCTTCTTCATTTTCTAATATATTCGCACTTGAGACTTTGAATCTGAATTTCAATTCCATAGAGGGTCAAATCCCAGAAGTGATTGGAAAGTCTTATAAACCTTAGAGAATTAAAATTGAGGGGTAACAAGCTCATAGGTTCTATTCCCCCGTCACTCTCAAACGCCTCAAGGTTGGAGACTTTAGATTTATCTTATAATTCACTTCAAGGAAACATTCCAAAAGGGATCGGCAATCTTCACAACATGAACTTGTTGGGCATACAAAATAATTCTATACAATTCACAATTTTCAATATCTCAAGAATTGAAGTCAATGCATTTACAGGCAATAGCTTATCAGGAAATCTTCCCAATGGTTTAGGCAATGGTCTCCCAGTACTCAACGGGCTTTATTTATCCACAAACTTCTGTGGTCATTTGCCTACAAGCTTATCAAGTTGTTCTCAACTTCAAATTTTGTCTTTATCGGAAAATGAGTTTGATGGACCAATACATAGTGAAATTGGAAGATTGAGTAACTTGCGGTTATTCTATCTCGGATTTAATCATTTCATTGGTATGCTTTATTTTTGAATACTAGTACTATTGTATCTAATTACTTCAGAAATTCATTTTATTACACATTAACTGCAGGGATAGTTCCACAAGAAATCGAAAATCTTGTTAATTTGGTGGAGTTAGTCATGGACAAAAACCACATTACCGGCTCTGTCCCAATCTCCATATTCAATATCTCGTACAAATGTTGTCACTATCGATGAACAATCTTAGTGGGTTTTTTCCACAGGAAATCGGCAACTTAACCAAGATGCAATTCTTATATGGGAAAAGGCTTAAATATGCCACTGAATTATCAGAAATGGCTCATTTATGCCATCAGTTAAAAGTTGAGCTCATTTATGCCATTGCCATTACAAAATCAGCTCATCCATGCCATTACTTTTTAATGGTGATTTTCAAAAACAACTTTGCCACGTGGCCTTTTATTTGAGATCCACGTCATTAATTAAAATAAGCAAAAAGACTCAAATATGCCATTGAACTATCAGAAATGGCTCATTTATGCCATCAGTTAAAAAGTTCGGCTCATTCATGTCATCACCGCTATAAAATCAACTCACTCATGCCATTACTTTTTGATGATGAATTTTTAAAAATAGCTTTGCCACGTGGTCTTTTATTAGAAGTCCACGCCATTAATTAAAAAATAATATTAATTTCAAAATATCTAAAATTAGTTAGCATCGGGATTATTTATTCCAGCATTTATACCATAATGATGAGAGAAGTTATCTCATATACATGGCGGAACAATTGGAATAGCAGACTTCCTTTAAAACATTATTTGAAAATGATTTTTCAACAGTGTATGCTCTACTGATTCGTGATGGGAGAAGTTATTCCATATGCATAGCGGGATAATTGGGATAACAGACTTCTTTTAAGTCGTTATTTGAAAATAATTTTTTCAATAATATATACTCCCCTAATTCATGATGGGAGAATGGAGATGTTCTATTCGTACACCTCTTCTTTTTCTTGCTTACCCTAATCGTTCATTGTTTTTTTTTTTTTGCAACTTCGGAGTATATATTGGAGTCACTGGAATTAAAACTAATTAGTTACTGTAGGATAGAATTTTTGAGGTTTCTGGTAAGCGTTGCATTTATAATGATTTAGAATCAACTAGAAATAGCTAAAGGGTATACATTAATCACTATTTTTTCTGATTAGAAAATTGTAGTTGTTGTAGGAAAAAAATATTTTAATGGGTGTGGGTCGGGTTATGTTAAATGAATCGGTTGTTTTTAATGGGTCTAAGATATTTTGAAGTTAATATTAATTTATTTTAATTAATGTCGCAGACCTCTAATAAAAGGCCACATGAAAAAATTGTCTTTGAAAATCCATCATTAAAAAGTAATGACATGGGTGAGCTGATTTTATAACGACGATAGTATGAATGAGCTGAACTTTTAACTGATGGCATAAATGATCCATTTCTGATAGTTTAATGGCATATTTGAGCCTTTTTTCTTATTTTAATTAATGACATGGACCTTTAATAAAAGGCCACGTGGCAAAGTTGTTGTTGAAAACCACCGTTAAAAATTAATGGCATGGATGAACCAATTTTATAATGGCGATGGCATGAATAAGTCAAACTTTTAACTGATGGCATAAATGAGTCATTTCTGATAGTTCAGTGGCATATTTGAGCCTTTTCACTTCTTGTATCTTGACAAAAATTGGTTTACTGGTACGTATTAGAAGTGGTAGCAAAAATTACAACTTATACTAGATTGAACAAAATATCTAAACTCACTATTGTTCCTTGTTTCTTCATGTGTTCACAGGTGAAATACCCAAAGAAATAAGAAATCTCGTTGAGTTGGAGGTACTTAATCTTGGGTATAATAGTTTTAGTTGTCAACTTAATATGGAGATCTTCAACATATCAGGGCTGAGAAAGATTGCACTTACAAAGAATATCTTACCCAACATTGATGGTATTTATCTAAGGAACTTAACCAATCTTGTTGGAACTATTCCTCATTCAATCTCCAATCGTTCAAAACTTGCTACTCTAGAGCTTTCTGGCAACAAACTCAGTGGATTGATTCCGAATTCTCTTGGACATTTGAGTCATCTTCTATTCCTAAGCTTGGGAGCAAACAATTTAACCAGCGACTCATCGTTAAGCTTCCTGACTTCCTTAACCAACTGCAGAAATTTAACACTTCTTTCTCTATCTCGAAACCCTCTAAATGGCATGTTTCCAGAATCGGCAGGGAATCTTTCAGCGTCTCTTAGAAAGTTTTATGCCGAGAGGTGCAAAATCAAAGGGCTAATTTCATATGCAGTTGGGAACTTAAGCAACTTAATAGACTTCGACCTTAATGAAAACAACTTGGTTGGATCAATTCCCACATCAATTGGCAACTTGAGAATCCTGCAGGGCTTGTTCCTGAGTGGTAACAAAATTACAGGAACTATCGGATATAATCTATGTAAATTGCAGACCTTAGGTGTCATAGAGTTGATAAATAATCTACTTTCAGGATCTTTTCCAAATTGTTTAGGGAAATTACTTTCATTACGGAGATATATCTGAGTTCCAATAAATTCAGTTCGAATATACCAACAAGTCTGGGGAATCTTAAAGATCTACTGGACCTTGACTTATCATCAAACAACATTGCTGGTTCTTTAACTCCAGAAATTGGAAATCTAAAGGTTTTGGTACAAATAGTTCTATCAATGAATGGATTCTCAAATAAAATCCCTAGAGAAATTCGGGGATTGCAAAACTTGGAGTACCTCTCCTTGAGATGCAACATGTTGCATGGAGCTATACCTGACTCAATGAGCAACATTCCTAAGTCATTGGAAAAACTTAAAAACTTGAAGTATTTCAATGTTTCTGTCAACAAATTGTATAGGGAAATTGATACAAGAAGCACAAGGGAAACACGAAACACACACCAAAATCAGTCCACAAGCTCAAGAAACCGAGGACCTCTTTGGTGACCAACTCTCGGATTCAACAATACAATACGATAACGAGATGAACAAGGTGTTTAGAACACAAAAACATCCAACTCAAATTAATATTAGCAACACAATATGATAAACAAGATGAGCAACCATTCGGCCAACAACAACAAACACAAACCAAGAGTAGAGGACAAGAACAAACACAACAATAGTACAAGAAAGAAAAGGATTGATAGTGAGACCAAGATTATTACAAGACTAAGAACAAAGTGTATTTCAACACCAACCCCTAATGAATTTAAAAATCAAAACCATACTCTTACAGTGACCGCCAAAGTAATCAACTCACCTCAAGATCCACCGTTTCCAAGCAAATATCAATACTAGCTTTTCTAAGCCCTACACTAAGGTGGCTTTTCCAAGCCCTAACTAAGAACTACTCTAAGGTGATCTACTCTCAAAAGAGATGCTTTCAATGTGTCATGCATCCATTATTTATAACTACTGAGAGAAGACCTAAAAAGTCCTACTTATAGTATATTACAAAAGAAGGAAAAAAGACTA
>NW_025855514.1:12083-14132 GCF_002878395.1 Capsicum annuum
GTGCGATATGATATGATATGTACTTATATATATATCCTTAGCGTAGCGTGTATGTTGTTGTGTTGGAGCCCAAGGGTAGTGTTTTGGCTTAAAGGGTTAGCTTGAGGCTACGTGTAGCCTTGGGCACCGTATGGCATCTCGAGATGATATTTCGGGGCGTTACATTATGTTAAATGAATCAATTATTTTTAATGGGTCTAAGATATTTTGAAATTAATATTGGTTTATTTTAATTAATGTCGCGGACCTCTTATAAAAGGCTACATGACAAAACTGCTTTTGAAAACCTACCATTAAAAAGTAATGACATGGGTGAGCTGATTTTATAACGACGATGACATGAATGAGCTGAACGTTTAACTGATGGCATAAATGAGCTATTTCTAATAGTTTAATGGCATATTTGGGCCTTTTTTCTATATTTTAATTAATGAGGTGGACCTTTAATAAAAGGCCACATGGCAAAGCTGTTTTGAAAATCACCGTTAAAAATTAATGACATGGATGAGCCGATTTTGTAATGGCGATGGCATGAATAAGACAAAATTTTAACTGATGGCATAAATGAGCCATTTCTGATAGTTCAATGGCATATTTGAGTCTTTTCCCAAGATTAAATTCATAAAATTTTAATCTGAAATCCACCTGTGTCATTAAATGTAAGAATGACATATAGTTGGTGTTTGACTGTCACGACCCGAACCAGGGCCCTGGCCGTGACGGACATCCCGAACTATGATTGCCCGACAGCCCTTCTAACTTGTAATTATATACACCATTCATATATAAATAGGAAATGCAGAAGTAAAATATTCTACGAAAACATGGTCATAATCTAAATTTAGTTTAACAACGAAGAATAAAATCCAATATCAACTAAACACCGTCTGAAAACCGTCTGCGAAATCTCTACTACATGATCAAATAACAACTGTTTGAAAACTGGGACAAGGCCCCCAATAGACCAAAACTATAATAAATAATAACTGTCTGAAAGAAACTAGGCCTTCTAAAATATAGAAGGCTCACCAACTGGTACTCTTCACCCCTGTCTGATGAAATCTACTGCTTATCAGGACCCCTAGACTGTGCCTCAGAACCTGAAGGGAGGGGGGGTCAATACAGATGTACTGGTATGCAGAGCAATCTAAAATAAAGCTTTTATATAAATAAAATAGTTGAGAGCTAGTCATAAACATCATAAAAGATATAATTTTCAAAACACATGGGAATTCTTGGAAAAAACATAAAAACCTTTCTGTCAAAAGAAGTTTATGATCTTTGTATTACTTCTGAGTTAGGTGACACTCCCCTACAAGTCTGATATTCTACGGGCTATATGGAATCCGCCATTGACTCGGCGGGGAAGCCCCCAACCCGAGTGTACCGCAAGGGTTAGAGTGTCTGAGTCTGATACTCTACAGGGCACTAGGCCAGCGTATAATAATATACCCAGATCGGCAAATCACGATTTTGAGCAATGAGTTGTCTGAACTCATGCCTTCTTTAGAGAACCACCTAATCTCTCTTTATGCCCAATTTTATCCTGTTTTGAATCATGCATTATTCTAGTTTCAACATTTGAAAAATCTGACTTCAAACATGCATTCTATTCTGTTCTGAATTACCATGGCATTATCTGAATTGGTGTCGTCACACCAAGACTTGCAAGTCCTATTTCTGAGCCATAATGCATCATGCATGATTCCTTCATTAAAACATAGTTTAGACCACCCAAACATGCAATTTAACAATGGGAATTCATGTTCTGAAAACATAAGTCAAAACTATGCAAAATTTCCATCCTTTCAATAAACAAGTGGTGGTCATGTAATCTTTAACAAACCATGCAACCCTTCTCATTATATGATTATGTTCAACATTCATCAACATAAACAACCCTCTCTCTTTTGAAATCAAAACCATAATTCAAATATAACATTATTCAAGACATTTCATAACATGATTTTCAAGATGCATTCAAACGATTTCATAGTATATCATAAGTAAATGAAAATAATCACAAGAGAGGGATTTTTCATGAATCGT
>NW_025855514.1:17132-48592 GCF_002878395.1 Capsicum annuum
CAATGGGTTACATGCATAAACAATGCTAAATAACTGACTAATATGAACGTAAGAGTACATGCAAAATTATGAGACTAAGACTGATATCGTGATACATGAATACTAAATCTGATATGACATGGTACTGATAACTGATATAACATGGGCGACTGTGTCTGAAAGCCCTGATTCTGATGGAACTAGCTGAGTTTTGTATTGTATCTGTATTAATTGTATCTGATAGTTTTGAAGTTTGAAGAACTATCTGAGTTCTTTTACTGATGCTGAGACTGAAACTGTGTGAAGTAGCAGCTTAACCAACATGCCCCATGTATGCTAATATAGCTGAATTGGGGTCCAATCCTTGCCCTGATTGGAAAGGTGTCAATACCGTGCCACGAGTAAAGACAAGCTATTAGTGACCCTCAAATCTGGCAGTGTCCCCAAAAGATAACGGCAGATGTCTGCCTCATCAACCCTCAAGATGGCAGTGTTGATGTCTCAACCTATGCTGGCTACATAGTTTTGGAACACAAGGATTGCTTCTAGGAATCACACTCTCATCTGAAGCAGGTGAGCTCCCATCCTTGGATTCACTTGGTGCTAACTTCTACTCCCATCTGAAAAGGCTGAACATGATTGACTAAACTATATATGAGCTGAGTTTCCTGGATTTTGTTGACTGACGAAATGCTACTGATATCTGACACTAACTGAGATCATGAGATTTTTGAGACTTTCTGAGTCACACGACTGACTAAATTCTATGGAACATGGCTGGACTGAAGATATCGTGACAATATGACATGGCTCTAGGCACACAACTATATTTTTCGGGTACAAGTACCCCTAGGACTCGATGGAAGGAAACTGACACACATGACTGACTTTTTCATAGGAATAAAGTCCACAATTCACAATATCATAAGTAGGGGATTCAATAGTACACATGGTTCTCAACATTTCATACGTGGGATGGGATACATTCAACGTGGAAGTACTTTCTTAACTTCAACATAATGTTCACTACATATCACAACCACGATACATATCAATAACGTGGAATTCATGTAGAATCATAAAGCATAGATCATGGACTTGTTACTTGTTACTCTTAAGTCATGAAAACATGATTATTATTATTCTAGGCATTTCATCGAACACCTTGCATGCACAATTTAGGCATAGGTGAAACCATAAGATTTTACATCATAAACAACCAAGTTTTATATGTTTTCAACTCATGGTGTCATAGATTCATAATAACACATAAAGATTCCAACTTGGGAATCATTCAACATCAACAACTTGATTATCAACATCCAACAATATAGATATCATAAACAACTAATTTCATAGATTTCAACTTACATACTAACATAGCTTCATGAAAATACATAAAGATCCCAACTTGAAACCATACAACATGAACATAATCATACCACAACAAAGTATTCACAATACATGATTTAAAACTTGATTCTTGAGCTCCATGGATGAAAGGAATCCATGGATGAACACTATGCATACCTTAGATGGAAGATTCTTGAGGATTAATGGTGAAATCCTTTGAACTTGGGTCTTTAAATTGAAACCCTTTCTCTTGTTATTGAGAGAAAATGATGAAAAGGGATATATTTTGGTCCAAATGATCCTTAATACTGTGTTTGTGTATATATATAGGGTGGGGCAAAAGACTAAAATACCCCTAAGAAAAGGGAGAAAGTCGCAGTTGTCCCTCTGTTGACAGCTTTGATATGCTGAAGTAAATTAATCATAAATTTTTACTCCGATGTTGGATTTGGATGAAACCAATTGAATTGGAAATAAGACTCAAAGATATTTCCATTGATATATATCAGCCCTCCCATTTCATTATATACAGGAGTTATGATCATTTCAAACCAGTGAGATCAGCCACTGAAATGCGCTAAAAATGCGTTATAAATATGACCAATAAATACTAGGTCTTTCCCCATCGCAAAGTAACTTGAAAATCAAAAAACGGAGGTTGGGAAGGTTGCCAAATAAATCCCCGATAGTTTCCCTCCATGCCCCAATTCACCAAAGCACAGATCAAACAGGAAAAAATTGTTTGTTCTCTTTCTTCTGCTAGGACTTGCACTTTTATGTGTTCCAATCTCTTTTTTGTTCATATGGATAAGGTTTAGAAGAGGTAAAAGAACTCCACAACAAGATGATACATTGTCTACCATAACAAGATAAAGAATTTCATACTATGAATTGCTCCAAGCAACTGATGAACTTAACAAGATTAATCTGATTGGTTCTGGAAGTTTTGGCACTGTTACAAAGGCATTCTCAGAAGTGGAACTTTCATTGCAGTTAAAGGGTTTAATATGAAATTGGAAGTGGCATTCAAGAGTTTTGATTCAGAATGTGAAGTTTTCGCGGCCTTCATCATAGGAATCTCGTTAAAGTCATCACCGGTTGTTCCAACCTTGATTTTAAGGCTTTAGTGCTAAAGTATATGCCTAATTGAAGTCTTGAAAAATATTTGTATTCACACAACTACTTCCTCGATGCCAGGCAGAGACTAAGCATAATGATAGATGTGGCATGCGCTTTGGAATATCTGCACCATGGGTGCGCATTACCTATGATTGACTGTGATCTGAAGCCTAGTAACGTCTTCCTGGACGAGGATATGGTTTCCCACCTCAGCGACTTTGGCATTTCAAAACTGCTTGAAGATGAGGGTGATTTATACACAACAACCTTAGCAATACTGGGTTATATTTCACCAGGTACGTCTCTTAGTTTTGCTGATTATTTCTTTCTTTTTTCCTTACCTAGAAAGTGTATTGCATCTCTAGATGATTTATTTGACTGTAGAGTATGGACTAGTTTCAACAAAATATGATGTCTATAGTTATGGAATCATGTTGTTGGAAATATTTACCAGGAGAAAGCCTAATGAGTTTGAGGGAGATGTTAGCTTGAAACAATGGGTGAGTTATTCACTTCCAAAGGCAGTAATAGACGTTGTAGATCTCAATTTGCTAATATCAACTGGCAATTGCTTACAAGGAGCTAGATGTTGTGGCATCAATCATGAAAGTGGCATTAGATTGTTGTGTAGACTTTTCGGAAAGAAGGACAAATATGAAATATGTTGCAGGAATGATACAGAAGATCAAGATTCAACTTCATGCATGTTGATCATGTTGTTCCAAATGACTTGTTTGTTGCAATTTTTTGTTAAACTATTGGATCTAAATTTTTGTGATTTTTTTCCTTTTCTCTTTTTTGTGCCTGATTCTGGCTACCATATTATCCAAACAATATGCCTCCTTCTTCATCAAGTTTTCAAACATCAAAGAAGAGTATTATGGCTACTATATTAATAAAAAAGTTCTTAGAGTTATGACCCAAATTTTGTTGATCCAGCCTAGAAAGTTTTGCGGTGCGACCTATGTTTTTTATCTTTAATGAGGTCTGTGGTGGTAGCGTAGGGATTGGAACGATAGGCCCATAGACCTTTATGTTTTTTGGGGCCTAGGACTTATTTGTATGCACCTATTATATAAGTACATTTAGTGGGTTATTTTGTGTATATTTAGAAAATACGCACATTCTCCACATTGTACTCCTCTCCTTTCATAGTGAAATTTCTCTACCTCTGCTCGTGGTCTTTTCTTCACAGGGTTTCCATGTAAATCTATGTGTTGTTCTTAATTTCTCTTACTTGTGGTTTGTTTATTCTACCCGATTCTAACAAACTGGTATCCGAGCCTATTTGATTTTTTCTCGGGATGGTAACCATGATGTATGATATTTCGTTGCTAGATTGCAACACCAGAATTTTATTATGGTAGGTTAATATGCGGGTTATACTTGTGCAGATAGATTTGGATGATGCTTTATTAGGATTTGAGAAAATTCCCTCATCATGGACGAACGAGGACAAACGATGTAAGGATCGGAAGGCTCTATGTAAGATCCATCTTCATTTATCAAATCAGATTCTATAGGATGTTTTGAAGGAGAACACAGTCGCTACGTTGTGGTTGAAACTGGAATCGTTGTGTATGACGAAGAGCCTAACAAGTAAGTTACATCTCAAGAAATGACTTTATTCCTATTGCAAGTCTAAGGGTGCATCCTTAGAGGATCACATATTGGTATTTAAGCACATCATCTCTGATTTATAGACTCTAGAGGTTAAGTATTGTAGAAAGATCTAGGGTTGATTTTGTTGTGTTCGTTGCTTACATCATACACGACCTTTAGAAATACGATTTTATATCATCATGATATCTTGATGATTGATAAAGTCTATGATGCGTTGTTCTCTAAGAAGAAGATGAAATATCATGTGAATAGGTCAGAGACTCAAGGAGCTGGTCTTATTGTTCGAGGAGGAAGGAATCGTGAGAGGTATTCTAGGGGTGATGACAAGAATAGGTCAAAATCCAAAAACAAAAATAAAACCTATAATTATTATAAGAAGAAGGGCCATATCAAATTAGAGTGTTGAAATTTTACAGAACAGAGAGAAAATAAAAGCTCCAAAACCAAAGGGAAACCAACCAGAGAAGTCCGATGAAGGCAGTTTTATTGATGATAGTGGTAGTGATGGAGAACTCTTTGTAGTTTTTGATGGTAACTCCAAACCCTGTGAGGATTGGATTCTTGATTCAGCTTCCACATTTCATATGTGTCATAATCAAGATTGGTTTACAACATATGAAACTGTCTCTAAAGGTGTTGTGTTGATGGGAAATAACATACCTTGTAAGATAGCTAGTATAGGAACAATCAGGATTAAGATGTTTGATGGGGTTGTGAGGACACTTGGTGATGTGCAATATGTTCCAGACCTGAAGAGAAATCTTCTTTCCTTGAGTACTCTTGATTCGAATGGTTATAGGAACACTGGAGAAGATGGAGTCCTGAAGGTTACTAAAGGTGCTCTTTTTGTGATGAAGGGACAGATAAAGTCTGTAAATTTGTATGTCCTGCAAGGCTCTACTATTATAGGTGATGCAGCTATTTCTACCTCCACTCTTTCAGAAAGTGACATTGTTAAACTTTGGCATATGCGCCTGGGGCATATGAGTGAAAATAGGATGTCTGAACTAAGAAGGAAAGGACTTCTTGATGGGCAGAGTATTACCAAATTGGAGTTTAGTGAGCACTGTATTTTTGAGAAGCAAAAGAGAGTTAGATTCACTAAAGGCATCCACTCAACTAAAGGCACACTTGAGTACATTCATTCTGATCTTTGGGGTCCTTCTAGAATACCTTCTAGAGGATGTGTGAATTACTTGTTGACTATTATTGATGACTATTCCAAAAGAGTTTGGGTGTTCTTCCTGAAGTAAAAGAATGATCTATTGTCTTCTTTCAAGGAATGGAAGATTACGATAGAAAAGCAAATAGGGAAGCAGGTCTAGAGTTCTTTTCTAATGAATTTAATTCTCTGTGCAAGTCAAAAGGAATTATGAGGCACTTGAAAGTTTGTCATACTCCACAATTGAATGTTGTGGATGAATGAATGAATAGGACTATAATGGAGAAGTTGTGTTGTATGCTCTCTAATGCTGGTTTACCCAAGTTTTTTTGGGCTGAAGGTGCTTCCACAGCTTTTCTTCTTATTAACCGCTCTCCCTTAGTTGCAAATGATAAAAAGACTCCACAAGAGGTATGGTCTAGTACTCCTTCTAGTTATTTTGATTTGAGGATATTTGGATGTCCTGTGTATGATCATGTTGATAATGGAAAGTTGGAACCTAGATCTGTCAAGTGTTTATTTATGGGTTATTAGCCTGGTGTTAAAGGTTATAAGATTTGGTGTCCAAAAAGTAGAAAGGTTATAATTAGCAGGGATATTATGTTTGATGAAACTGTCATGCTTCAGGCTCTCTCTGAATCTAGTGTTTTGCCCCAGATGAGCTTAGTGACGTGAATCAACAAAAGTCAAGCACCCATGTTGAATTACAGATTGGAGCATAGTCTACACCAGCGCCTACTTCTCAATCTACCCCAGAGATACAGAGTAATACTATTTCTCCTTCACCGCCAGTGGTGCCATAATATTTTATTGCTAAATACAGGCCTAGAATAGATATTAGACCTCCTCAGAAGTATGTTACAGGTGATTTGGTTGCTTATGCATTGAGTGTAGCAGAAGGTATTGATTCTGGTGAAGATCTTTTTTCTTACTTAGAGGTAATTAGTTGTGATGATTTCGGCCGATGGATGATTTCTATGCAGGAGGAGATAGAATCACTTCATAAGAAAGGAACATGGGATCAGGTGAGATTACCTAAGGATAAGAAAGTTATCTGTTGCAATTGGGTATTCAAAAAGAAAGAAGGAACATAGAGAGTTGAAGATGCTAGGTACAAAGCAAGACTAGTTGCTAAAAATTACAGTCAGGTTCTAGATATTGACTTCATAGATGTGTTTTCTCCAGTTGTAAAGCATAGTTCGATTCAAGCATTGCTTGGTATTAAGGCAATTCATAATCTTGAGCTTGATTAGTTAGATGTCAAAACTGCATTCTTACAAGGAAAACTTGAGGAGGACATCTATATGCAGCAACCAAAGGGCTTTGTAGTCTCAGGAAAGGAGGACTATGTATGCTTGCTGAAAAAGCCTCTTTATGTCTTAAAGAAGTTGCCCAGACAGCGGTATAAGATCTTTGACTCTTTTATGACCTCTTCATCAGCTATGATAGTTATGTCTACTTTAAGAAAGCAAATGATTATTCATTCGTGTATCTTATCTTGTATGTTGATGATATGTTTATTGCAGCAAAGGATATGAGAGAGATAATAAAAGTCAAAGGCCATCTCAATAAGGAGTTTTAGATGAAGGATTTAGAAGCAGTAAAGAAAATTCTTGGCATGGAAATTATGAGGGATAGAGAGAAGTGTAAGTTATACTTGAGTGAGAAAAGGTATATTGAGAAAGTTCTTCACAGGTTCAATATGCAAAATGCCAAGCCTATTAGTACTCCATTGGTAGCTGACTTCAAACTCTTAGCCATTTTATCTCCAAAGATAGATGATGAGCATAACTATATGTCCCTAGTTCCATACTCTAGTGTCATCGGTTCTCTTATGTATGCGAAGGTGTGTTCCTGACCAAATTTATGTTATACCATCAATGAAGTTAATAGATACATAGCAAATCCTGGCAAAGAACATTGGAAAGTAGTTTAGTGGATTTTCAAATACTTGCATGGATCTGCTGATGTTTGTTTGTAGTTTTGCAAAATAAAGATGGAGTAATCGGTATGTTAATTCTGATTTTTCAGGAGACCATGATAAAAGGAGGTCCCTTATAGGCTATGTTTTCACCAGTGGTGGTTGTGCTATTACTTGGAAAGCTACTTTATAGACTACGGCTGCTTTGTCAACTATTGAGGAAGAGTACCTGGCTATTATTGAGGCTTTCAAGGAAGCCATTTGGTTGAAGGGTCTATTTGGTGGACTTAGCAAAAACTTATAGATTACTGCAGTCTTTTGCGATAGTCAGAATGCTATCTTACTTATGAAAGATCAGATGTTTCACGAGAGGACAAAGCACATCGATGTTTGGTATCATTTTGTGCATGAAATTATTGCTTGTGGTGATATTATGGTAAGTAAGATTAATACCCATGAAAATCCTGGTGATATGATGACCAAGACACTACCAAGTGCCAAGTTTGAGCATTGCTTGGACTTGGTTGGTGCTAGCTGTTGAGATGTGCCCTTAGGAGATTTTGTGGAAGAGGTAGAGAGTTTGTCTTAAAATGGATTTAAGTGCTGAATTAGAATTTGTGTCAAGATGGAGATTGTTAGAGTTGTGACCCGAATTTTGTTGATATGGACCAGAAAGTTTCGTGGTGCGACCCATGTTTGTGATTTTCAATAGGTCTGTGGTGATAGCGTAAGGATCGAGCCGATAGGCCCGTGGACCTTTATGTTTTTTGGGCCTAGGACTTATTTGTATGCACATATTATATAAGTGCATTTAGTGGGTTGTTTTGTGTAATCAGAGAATACACACATTCTCCACATTGTACTCCTCTCCTTTCATAGTGAAATTCCTCTGGTAGTTTTTTTCCCGCAAGGGTGAATCTGTGTGTTGCTCATTTCTCTTACTTGTGGTTTTCTTATTTTGTCCGAATCCTAATAAAAGCTTTTTTAAAAAATTCTCTTTTAAAAGGAAGTTGCTCTTCTTCCACTTCTATCCTTTGTTTTATCCAGCCCCCTGTATCTCCATAAGCCACCCCTTGCAGAGATATCAAACCGGGTGCTTTTTACTTATGCGGAGGATGAGTGAGTTTTTGTTATTTTACATTTTGTGTGGCAGCAGTATTCTTATCATATGAGTCATATTGATTGTAAAATTGTGGAAACTCTTGATGAAAATCAAATTGATTACCATGAACAATTTAAAAAAAAAATTGTTAATTTTAAAATTATTTTAAATTCTAGTTCATGAGGCTCATGTCTAGATCCGGATAATATTAGTAGATTATCAAATGATTTGATTGTTAATATGAATGTGGAAATCTGGAGTATCTCAAATATCTCTGCATCAATTAATTGTTAGTTTCCCTTTTCTCCTTTCTTTGGTTCGTTGCATTTTCACCTGACAAAAATAAAGTTTGTTGTGAAATAGAAATTTCTCTAAAAGTGTTCTCAACATTGTTTCCAGGGAAGGATATTCAATAGTCTTGTGTTGAACTCTTTTTTCCACTCCTTTGTTCATTTATCTGTTTTTGAGATTGTAGACATTCTTCACTCCCCATTGAAGGTTGTCAGAAACCGAATCCTTTTCACGGTCATACAAGCCTGACAATAGGAAGTTAGTTAAGTGTGAAAAGTATCTAAAGTGGATTTTTTGGAAGAATGAATATTATAGTTTTCTAGTTAAATTTCTAGAATAGTCTAGTTAGTGAAACATAGGTTCTAGATAAGTTTCTAGGATAATCTAGTGGAGTCACTTGGATAAGAAAATATCTAGAGTAAAAGATAAAGATCACTAAATTTTTCTTGTAGAATTATCTAGAAGATTTTCCAGAACCATCCCTACATAAGTATAAATAGGGGATGACATTAGGCATTTGTAACCAACCAAACAAACAATCCAATTCAAGAAGTCTTCCTCCATAACAAAGCCTCTTTTTTATTGTTTTCTCTTCTTAGTTGAATCTTACGATCTTAGTTAACGATCTTGGGCTAGCAGAAGGTCTCCCAATTACACCATTCTTCTGCTATTCTCTACATGGTATCAGAGCCAAAGTCATAGATTAAATTATGTTTATTTCAAGATTGGGTTTGTGGTCGATTCAACTAGTTTGTCCCAATGAATTTAAGTGGTCGCGTTATACCAACTTACTAAAAACTCCAATCCTTGCTGCACACTTGGATTGGAGGCTTAGCCGCCGAGTTAAGGAAGAATTCTATATAGCCCATGGAATTACAAATTGTAGGGCGTACCAATTAGCTCAGAAGAGTAACAGAGTATTGAGTCATGGTTGCAAAAAATCCTTTGAAAATTCTAAATTATGCCCATGTGTTTACTTATCTTATATGTAATGTCTTATGAAATGCTCTCATCTATATTGTGTAATAAAAATGCTATTTTTTTGGATTTGTTTCACATACCAGTACATCTGTATTGACCCCCTATATTTCAAGATTTGAGGATCAGTCATGGGGTCCCGCTAAGCCGTAGATTTGTCAGATAGAAGTGCGCAGTTGGTGAGCCTCCCTTATTTCGGAAGGCCTATTTTTGAAACATTGTTATTTCATATTGGTTTTGGTCCGACTGGGGGCCTTGTCCCAGTTTTAGACAAGATGTTGGATTTGATGTACTAGATATTTCGCAGACTAATGTTAGATACTGTTGGAGATTTATGAATTTCATTTTAGGTTATTCAGTTAAATTATAATGCTGACTATGTTTCCATACGTCAAAACTTTCGAATTTCTTTATAATATTAGAATGTTGTGCATGATTGCCAGAAAGAAAAAGGGCACTCGGGCCATCATGGTTCGGGATTCCAGTCATGGTCAGGGCCCTAGTTTGGGTCGTGACATAGGGCCTTCCTCAGCCTTGCTTTGAAGTCTCCCAAGTCCCTCCAGAGTTCATGAATCTGACTTTTAAGTTCCCACAAAGGCTCGAGATGAATCACCTTGTACAAATATGGATCCGCCATATCTAGAAGTGGAGTAGAATGAACGAGTAAGGAGGAACCTATTTATAAAGGATTGAATTCGAATGGGTTAGTCAAAAAGCGACGACTGTTCACCTCTTTTTAAATAAAACTACTGACTTTTCAGCTTAAGTAAATTAAAAAAATGGATCTGAATACAACATATTATCGTAATTGATTGTGAAATATATTTCATTTGTTAGACAACTTACAACATATTGACAATCTATTGCAACAGATGGATATAATTATTTGATAATTTAAATAGATGTGGCATCTGTTGCAACTTGTTAGTCATCTGTTTATTAAATTTAAGCCATAGATGGGATAGGAAGAATAGAGTGCGTGCAGATGGATGGATCCACTTTCGTGTGTGGGAGTTAAGTATTACTGATAAGGTCACTGGGACAACACACAGAAAGTACAATGTTTTTTTGAATGCAATTTTTAACCAATTAGGCACTGATCATTCAAACAAGATCCTGCATTGTACAGTTAAGTTTGATAGGTTCGAATTGATAAGGCCTAGGTCCCCATGATGATGGTGTTGATATCTTATTATGAATTACTGAAGGTTGTTGCTCATGTTTATGCATGTCAAGTTTTGGGAAGGGATCAATATTTGGTGTCATTGCATACATACCATAGAGATTGAACTTAACTTTAAGTGTGCATTGGACTCTGAGAAGGCCTTCGAAGCCTCGCACTACATCAAACAAGAACGGAAAATCAATAGAAATTCCCCTGGCCCAAATTTATATGTAAGGGTTATTTGAGAAGATGATTATACATCAGAAGGACCCAAAAGAGAATGCCTGCAAGGGAAAGGGGAGTTGATGAAAAATTATATCATCTGAGAGCTAATTGAAAAGGAAAAATAAGGTAGAAAGGAACTTCTAGCGAATTTGGACGATGAAACTGAATTAGAATATGGGAAACCTGAATCAAGTACAACTATGAAAGTGTATCCAGTAATGTAAATCTGTCTGTTGTTTCTCTGAAAGAAAAATAATGTAGATGGACACTTTTCTAGGGAGTTACGACTAGGAAGCACGGTCAAGATGATCACCTACATAGAAAATAGAAGAACATCAAGAAAGCAGCCTCGTGAGCATCGAGGGTTGAAATGATGTACACTAAGTCGAGAAAACTTACGCCATAACAGTTGCAGTAAAAATAAGAAATCTAAGTGAAGGCATCAATTTTTGAATTTTAAATTGCATCCCATGCCTTCTTGTTTGTGGTTCCGATTAAGTTCACTGCTATTGATTTGACCTAATCGGGACCACAAACAAGATTGAAAGACATATTGAGTATCATTAATATCGTAGCAATATGTATATAATTGATTGTGTTTTCTAGCCTTAGAATGCTTTCAACATATCTTGGAGAAGATCAGAGGCTTGCTGAAGTATGTGAATCCCGATAATTTTTAAGCTTGCCTCCAACTTGTTGATTCTGTATTCAATCTTATCGTTGCTTTCATTAAGGTCAGTGTAGAGTTCTTGGTCTTTTGTGAGCTAGTCAATGAGGAACAATTCTTCGAAGTTGTGGTATTGTAAAAGGCCTTTAAAAGGCTTCCAAAACACTTTCTTTAGTATGCTTAAATGATACATGTATGGTTCGCTATGTTTGTTTTAGGTTAAAATGTGTTGATGCACACTCAAGCAGTGGTCTCAACAGTTGAACAACTCATTTTTATCGAGCGTTGTTCAATGCAGCTTACTCAACAAACCTTCAAAGGTTTTGATAGGTCAATTAGCCTGGAATTATGTAACGTTTGATCTAAACTGATTCTACCAAGTCTATCAAATGTTATGTAACTCTAGACTCATTACTATATCAAAACCTTTGCCCGAGTCTGTGCACAAATCAAACAACCTCAATCTCTTAGCTTTTCTGCTGATGACTCTTCTCCCATATAAAGGACAAGATACCCGCCATGCAAAAGTCTATACCGTCGTCAGAAATTCTTGCCAGAGAAAAAGTCTTGAGAAGGCATGACTAGTAGTCATGAAAACTAGTCATAATACTAGTCATGACTACTAATCATGCCTTCTAAAGACTTTCACTGGGGAAGAATTTCTGGCGACGGTGTAGACTTTTGCATGGCAAGTATCTTGTCCTCTATATGGGATAAGAGTCATCCGCAAAAAGGCTGAGATATTGAGCTTGTTTGATTTGTGCACTAACTCGGGAAAAGGTTTTGATAGGGTAATGGACCTAACGTTATGTAATGTTTAATAGGCTAGGTAGAATCAGTTTAGATTAAATGCTACGTAATTTCAAGCTAATTGACCTATCAAATCCTTTGAAGGTTTGTTGAGCAAGCTGTATTGAACAACGCTTGATAAAAGTGAGATGTTAAACTGTTGGGACCACTACTTGAGTGTGCATCAACATATTTTTACCTAAAATAAACATAGCAAACCGTACATGTATCATTTAGTGTCCCGCCATGCTCCCCTTCATCAAAGCATAGATCTAGTAGAAAAAAAAATCTTGTTCTTTTTCTTTTGCTGGGAATTGCACTAGTATTTGTTCCTAGCACCTTTATGTTTTTATGGATAAGGTATAGAAGAGGTAAAATTTCTCCTCAACAACCTGATTCATTGTCTACCATAATAAGAGAAAGAATTTCATACTATGAATTGATCCAAACAACTAATGCGCTTAGCAAGAGTAATCTGATTGGTTTTGGAAGTTTTGGCTCAGTTTACAAGGCGTTCTCAGAAGTGGGACTTTCATTGCATTTAAAGTGTTCAATCAGCTGCTACTGGATAAGGCATTCAAGAGTTTTGATACGAAATGTGAAGTTTTGTGCAGCCTCCGCCATAGGAATCTTGTAAAAGTCATCCCTAGTTGTTCCAACCTTGATTTTAAGGTTTTAGTGTTGGAGTATATGCCTAATGGTAGTCTTGAGAAGTATTTGTATTCGCACAACTACTTGCTCGATATCAGGCAGAGACTAAGCATAATGATAGATGTCGCAAGTGCTAGGAGGATATGGTTGCCCACCTAAGCGACTTTGGCATTTCAAAACTACTTGGTGAAGGTGAGAGTGATTTATACACTAAAACCTTAGTAACACTGGGTTATACTGCCCCAGGTATGCCTCTTAGTTTTGCTAACTTGTCCTTTTCTTTCCCACCTAGAAATTATATTGCACTTTAAATTAATTATTTGACCGTAGAGTATGGACTAGATAGATTGGTGTCAGCAAAGTGTGATGTCTAAAGTTACGGCATCATGCTGCTGGAAATTTTACCAGGAGGAAGCCTAATGAGTTTGAGGGAGATCTTAGCTTGAAGCAATGGGTGAGTTATTCACTTCTAGAGGCAGTAATAGATGTCGTAGATTCCAACTTGGTAATACCAACCGGTAATCGCTTCAAGAAAGAGCTAGATCTTGTGGCATCAATTATGAAAGTAGCATTAGATTGTTGTGTTAAATCTTCGACTAGATGGACAAACATGAAAGATGTTGTAGGGATGCTAAAAAAGATCAAGATTCAACTTCTTGCATTTTGAGCTGCATAGATTTCTTCTTCTTTTTTTTCTTAGCACGTGATTTGTGCATGATTGTGTTTTCAAAAATTCTTGCTTGTGGCAATAAATCTCACTTTTCATCTTAATAAATTGAATTGATCACAATGAAAATCCTGGTTACCTTAGATAAGTTGTCCAATACTTAAAACAACTACTCCTGGACAGTGAATAAGAAGAGCAATGTTTATTCATAGGCTAATGGAGAATATATAGGCACTAATACAACACCGAGTCCTAAAGTAATACAATAGCTAATTACAATCCTAAAGTGATACAATAACTAATTACAGTTGTATAAGAAGATAACTATGATATAATTACAGTTGTATTATCGTATATCTCTTTTACACCCATGCTAGTTGGTGTTGATGTCTACAATTCCCAACTTGTCAAACATACAACTAAAAGAAGCATGTGGAAGTGGCTTGGTTTGGACAGCATCAACTTGATATGTAAGTGCTTGACTTCAACCTCTTTGCATTGCACCTGGTCACGGACAAAGTAACATTCGATGGCAATATGCTTCATCTTACTATGAAAGACGGGATTCTCACAGATGTAGGTAGTTCTGATAATAAGTATGCACGGAATGCAACCAAGGGAAAAACGAAGCTCATTCGGTAGGTTGGTGATCCAGTTGGTTTCTACAAGAGCAGCAGCTACAACTTGGTATTCAGCTTCGTTGGATGACCGAGAGACGGATAGCTTCTTCTTGGAGGACCACGAGACTGGTGTACTTCAAAGATATATAACATAGCCAATTGTGGAAGTTTTGTATGTAGGGTCACCAGCCCAATCAGAGTCAGAGTACACTATACGTCAATTATTAGTCTCACGAGTTATTTGAAGCCCAAAAAAAGAGGTCTGTTTAAAATATCGAAGCAATCGCCTAAGAGATTTCCAATGATTAGATTGAGGACAATGCATAAACTGTGAGAGTTTATTTACTGTAAATACGATGTCAAGTCTGGTGAAGGACAAATATCGCAGATTGCCAATAATTTTCCAAAAGAAAGAGCCATCAATAATAGGATCAACTTGATTTACACAAAGAACAGTAGAGACGAACATAGGAGTGGGAACTTCTTTGCTTTCTAGCATATTGGCTTCCTGGAGAAGGTCTTCTATATACTTTTGTTGAGACAACAGTAGGCCACCTTGATACGAAAGAACGTCAACACCCAAAAAGTAGTTTAAGTGGACAAACTCCTTGATAGAGAAATGTTGAGCAAAGGAATTGATAATTTGTCATACCATGTTCTTGATTTCAAGTAACATTAATGTCATCCACAAATACAAGGATATAAACAGTGAATCCAGAATAATGTAAGATGAACAAGGACGAGGCAGATTGTGATTAGAAAAAAACCTTGTGTTACCAGAAAGTCCTTGAGCTTGGTGTACCATGCTCTAGGTGCCTGTTTGAGACCATAGATGGCTCTGTGAAGTTTGCAGACGTGATTAGCTAATGTCGGATGCTCAAAGGCAGGAGATTGTCTCATATAAACTTGTTCCTATAAATGACCTTGCAAGAATGCATTATTTACATCAAGTTGATGCAGACGCCAATTATATTGAATAGCAACGGCGAGAACTAGGTGAACTATTATAGGCTTGACTACCGGACTGAAGGTGGAATTGTAGTCAAGTCCGGTCCACAGAGTGAAGCCTTTGGAAACTAATCGAGATTTATACCTATCAATAAAACCATCAAGATGATGCTTAATGCGAAATAGCCACTTACAGTCTACTACATTATTCGAAGGATAGTTGGGAACCAAAGTCCACGTTTGGTCTCTCATAAGGGCATCAAATTCAGCTTGCATAGTAGCATTTTAGTGGGGTTCACACTGAACTTTCTTGTAGGAAGAGGGTGTTTTCTGACTTGGAATGTAAGCAAGAAGGCTAGTTTGATGTTTGGGCTTAAGGATGTTATTTTTGGAACAGGAAACCATTGGGTGACTCAGCATTGTAGTGGAAGGTGTGGCTGAAGTAATTTTGTTGGGTTGTGTGTTTGGGGATGTGATGATAGCCGACAAATTGGGAGTAGGAGGAGCTATGATAGGGGAAGGTACTGAAGGAGAAAAATGTATGGTTTTACTGGATAAAGGCAATGACTTTGGAGCTAAAGGTGAATTTCGTCGTTTAGGGGTCGAGGCATTCCCCCAAATTGATTATTATAAACTACGGTGGTCGAGGAATTCCCCTAAATTAATTTTTATAAACTACGGGCATTGAAGCATTCCCCAAACTTGACTTGGATAAATCCTGGGGATCGGGGCATTTCCTAAGGTGATGAATAATTGGAATGGCATAATTATATTAGCTTGCAAGCGTAATTAGTATGTGATAACAATTGGATATGCACTAATGGATAATTCTTAGTTAATAAATAGGAAGGTGAAAATTGTTTAAATTGGGCTTAATGGGGGGTTGTGTAGCTTACCGTGAAGGTGTAAGTCCTAGGGAGGACGAACACTGGAAACCACGTTTGCCAGCATAGGGGTCTTAACAAATGTGTGCATAATTCACACTTATATATATTCATGTATCCTGGAATGACGTGGGGTCGGGAAATTCCATGGTCTTCCTTGGATATCAGTAGCTTGTATGACTAACATGCACTGGGGCCTTTCGGTAGGGGGAGCTGAACCCATACAGCCCATGGTTCCTAGATGACTAGATAGCTACACCAGTCCAAGTTAATGTTTTAAATCCCATGCTAAACCTTGTTTCCTATCCCGACATGTTATATATATGTATATGTATATGATTGTGTGTATATAATTTTGAATGATTTTGGACTGAATTGATCATGGCATTATTTTATTCCTTCCCTGAGGTACATGCTAGCGCTTACCCCACTAACCGTTCCCGGATGTTGTATCCCCATGCAGTGTAGGGTCTGGAGACATTGTTATTTCCTTGTGCAATGATTGGTGATTCTGGCTCGTTCGCTTGTGTGGTGATGTTACATTCTCCGAAAGGCCTGTCATTTTAAGTCATTGTTTCATTTATGTCTAGACTACCTTTTTGGTTCCCTTTTTGGCTATAGTCGGGGCCATGTCCCTACTTAGGTTGATGTTTGGTTTTCTAAGAGGCTTTTGTGGACAACTACATTATATGGGTGGATTTGTTATTATTGATTCTTAGATCCTATTTAGTTGATTCATCTATCTTGTTATATGTTCGAAACTCAGTCTTGTCTTGCTATATATTCGTAACTCAGTTCAATGTTGTTATACGTTTGGAATATATCCACTACTAGTTGTATTGTGTTCTTGTTGGCTAGGGTAATGTGGGTGGTCTCTGGTCTTGGCGGACTTGAGATACCCGTCATGACTAGGCCCTGGTTTAGGTTGTGACCAAAAAACTAATATTCGTCTTTTGAATTTATAACCAAAAACTGCTAGAAGAGACACATAGAACCTTTCAACGATCATGGGACCAACCTACGATATTGGGTGGTGTTCATAGTTAGGAGATGGACGTGATCTCTCTAAAAATGATTGGACGAGCCTTGGTACGATCATCAGAGCTACCTATGATCGTACCTTGGTTCGTATGTTCAAGGTTCCAATTGGATCAACTTTATGAGTAAAGATCGTAGTTTCTAGCCACGATTGTGATTCCCTCTCATAGTTGGGGTATAATTGTAAGATTTCATATTTTTGGGGTTGTTTACATCAGAAAAGGCCATTGTACAATCGTACAATGTAACCACGGTTGTGGTTTGGCTCGTGACATCTCACTGCTGGACAGTGCTTCACTAAATGGTCATAAAATTTTACTTCAATATCAGACTAAGGCAAAACTGGATGCGTTGGAAAGATAATTCAAATGTATATAATTTATGGGTATTTAGCTCAAAAGTACTTTAGTATCTAGAAGTTATGCTCGTTTGAAGATGGCCATAGCAAGATATTTCTCAAGGAATCAATCAATAAGAAAAGTTTTGAGTTGGCCAAGAGCTACGAGTTACTTGTGGCCTCAATACACATCTAAATAACTTTCCATACTATCAAAATATGAATTTTAATCCTACGTGTATTTGAAGCATTCTTCTAACCTTAGCTTGAACTTTTGGGGTGTTATGATACCTCTATTGTGTATATCTTTTTCTTTAATATTCTATTGTACGTTGACTTGCTACTTACTGGTATAAGTTCATCCTGGATTACTTGTAGGGTATGCTAGTTTATTTTGACTTTTCCTTTAAGTATTATTATATCTCATCTCTTAGATAGTCGCCTCTAATGTTATTCCTACTTTACATGTTATTTATATGTATATTATCTTTGGAGCTCAGTTGATCGAGGCATATTGAGTACCTCATATTGGAACTCATACTACACTTCTGCGTCCTGCCGATAATATTACAAGTTTTCGCTGTTGATGTGTGCATCGTGCGGAGCTTCCATGGATCAAAGATTCGAGTGATCTCCTAATGTTCGAAGTTGTTCCTAGTCTCCCTCTTATTGTTAGACCAATCTCTACTTTGATATTTCAGAGATAGCTTTGTATATTTTTAATTTGTATTTTGCTTTGTACTCCTATTGTATTAGAAGCTCTTGTACTGGCTTCACTACATCTTGGGGGTATATTTACTTCCTTCTTGTATTCTTTCTATTTTCATATAATATAGTTTCCGTTTTCTAATTAGTCCGCTACTAGCTATTCCAAACTAAGGCTTGTCTTACACCTACTGGTGAATTATGGTAGGTGTCATCATGACTGAGTAATCGGGTCGAGACATGAGTAGTTGTATATCTGTTTCTGTCGATTAATTAAACTTGTGTTGTAATAAGTATATGACTGTGTTGATCATATTATATCTGCTAGAATAGTGTGGCTTTCCTAAGTACAAGTTTATGGTTGTATTGATTGGTTGGCGTCAATGTTTCTCGCCACCGCTTTGAATTAGGGTCAGTCAATGATGTTGTTGAGTACAAGTGGTTATGTACTCACCCTTGCTATTTTTTTGCACCTAACGTGTAGGTACCAAGCCAGTGAACTCTAGTCATTGATTGTGACTTCCTGTAGTACCATTTCGAAAATTTGAGATAGTTGTTGCTGATGTCAGATACTACTGAATTCTCAACTATCTTATCTTTATGCCTTTCTCGCATTTTGACACACTTGAGACTTTTTCGTTGTACTCTGTATTTAGAGAGTTGTATTTGTGATTATCAGACCTGGGTGATCGTTGTTTTGATCTGTATTCAGGTTCTATTGTAGTTTTTATTTCTTCCGCTTCTTAATTGTTGGGTTTATGTCTCGAGCTGAATGTTAGGCTCGAGTTGAGTAATCGGTGAATGTAATAAATGTCATCACGATCCTGGTTTTAGGTCGTGACACCTATTCAATTGTTACTAAAAGTAAACCTGAGGTGGTATATGTGCATGAAAGTAGAAAGTGTCTTTGCCATATTTCTTAGCATAAATGAATTGCCAATATTCACTTTATCCGTCCCCTATACTCAATATTTCTAGTTCTATACAATTGTTTATTAGAAAATGTCCTTTTCGTATGTCGTTTTGTTCTTCAGTTGCAGCTTCAGGATCAGGGATAAGACTAGTTTTTGTCTCCATCTTACTCACCTTCTGGCAACGTTACACGAGCCTGTTAGAGTTTGTGACCTGAATTTTATTGATCCGGCCTTGAAAAGTCCGTGGTGCGACCCATGTTTGTGATTTGAGCCTACGACTTATTTGTATGCACGTATTATATAAGTGTGCTTAGTGGGCTGTTTCGGGTTGTTCTCATATACACGAAATTCAGACTATCGTCTCTACATTGTACTCCTCGTCGTTATAGTGAATTCCTTTTCCTCTGCCCGTGATTTTTCCCGCAAGAATTTCCACGTAAATCTGTGTGTTCTTATATTTTTCTTTTGCTTGTGGTTTGCTTATTTTGTCTGATTCATAATAGAGCGTATCACAAATCATAATAAAGAGACCTATAAGTTCTTTATTGCACAAGGCATGGGCAATTTTGCTAGTAACTTTAATTAGGACAAATGCCCTCCATAACTTAAGGACCACTTGGGCGGTTCCTTGAGTAATGGATTTTAGGACCACAGCAACAACTTAATAGGAGGCATGAAAGTTATTTACTACCCTCTTTATAGTCAGGCCAACTGTGTGGTTGTCGATCTACTAGCCTTTTTTCACAATTAATCGAGGATTACCAACGCTGTAAAAAGGTTCTGTAAGACACTTTAAGTAAAATAATGCTTGTAAGTAGAAATCAAATTTGTCATAGTCAAAGTACAATTGTACAAGCACACATTATTGGAAAGCTTTAAACTTTAAAGTAAATTACTTGGCAGCTTTAAGAGTCCTATTCCATCTGCTTCAATGAAAGCTTAATCAGATTTTTAGTAGGTATTTGGCCATGTTTCATTGTGAAAATAGAAAAAAAAAAAAAAAAAAAAACAGTTTTTTGTATTAAAAGTGAAAAATAATATTTGGAAATTGGGATTGTGTTTGGCCATGAAATACATTTTTAGAGTTGTTTGTGAATTTTTATGAGTCATTTGGAATGAGAAAAGTTAACACAGTTTTTTGTTGTTCTAAACATAATTTCAAAAAAAAGTGAAATTTTTCATGGCCAATCCTAAAATGTTGATAAATATTTGAATGAAATCAAGAAATAGACCAACAAAGACTTGTAATGTGAACACATTAAAATGTCGATAAATATAACTCCCTTAACGGTTAATTGGGACCCCGAGTCATTCTCCAATTCAACTGCCCCACCTTACTCATACGGAATATTTTGGGATAGCCTGATTTTATAGATTGAGATTAATTAAGCAGATTTCTCTTGGGGGTAAATGTCTTACCTTTCTTCTCATGTGATCATAAATCATGGACCACATTCTAACATGCCATATTAACAAAAATGTAATGCTACATTGGCATGATAGTAACGATGTTTAAAGGTTATGACTAGAAGTGTATCACTTTATTAAAGAAAGAAGATTATTAGTGTTTTGTGTAAACGAATCTGTATTATTTCAAGTCGAAGATAAAATGATGTACTCCCTCCGTTTTAAAAAGAATGATCTACTTTCATTTTTAATCCGTTTAAAAAAGAATGTCCTCTTTCCTTTTTTGATAATACTTTAATTTCAATTTTACAGATGACATGTTTAGGACTACAAGATTAAAGGGCATTTTAACATTTGACACAACTTTAATTTAAGGCCACAAGATTCAAAAGTCCTCTTTATTTTTGTAAACTTTGTGTCAAGTTAAAGTAGATCATTCTTTTTTAAATGGAGGGATATGTTTTTCGGCCTTTTCTTTGTGAAAGTGTGTATAATTTTATGTAGTTTCTATTTTTCAGGAAAAATTCTTGGCATAAGGCTATTTTGTTTATACTCTATCCAAAATTTAGCCACAATAATTATTTTCAAAAATAAAAAATAACTGCACAGCTGACTTTCTTAATCGCATGCTCCATGAGAATTCATGATAATTAGTGTTATTAATGGATACATGCAATACAGTAATAGACCTTGGGTAGCAACGCGGGGGTGTCAATGGTTCGGTTTGACCGATTAATTTGTTAACTTTATACTATATTTATTTTTTGGACTCTCTCTTTCTTTCTTTCTTTCTTTCTTTTTTTTTTTTTTAAATTTAACTTTTTGATTGAGACCCATGGGCCTCTTTTATTCTAATCCAAATTACACTTTCTCCTTTTTTTTAACTACTTTACTCTCTCGTCCTATTAATATACATAACATGTCTGACATATACATAGCATTTTGTGTATTTGTTGGGATTTTTATAATATGTTTAGAAAATTGAGATTTTTATAATATTGGAAACATAAGTTGTGTATTTGTGTAATTTTTAGAATTAAAAAAACAAATCCAGTCCAAAGGAAACTGGCCCAAAAAATAAATCTTCCTAAATAAATGAAAAGGGAAAGTAAACCAGCAAAACAAGCTAAAATGGAATCAATTTTTTGGTAACTCTATTTTGTAACCAAAATTTGATTTTCCTGAAATCATCCCAACCATCTTGGATGAATCAAGAAAATATGAAAGATGGCTAGAGTAGAAACTCATCCAACTGTTCAACAGTAGTGTAAACAAATTAAGCAAAAAAGATAGATCTAAATCTCATGAAAAAATGATTATAATCAAAATGAGACTCAACTGAGTTTGTAAAATTAAGTATTCATTATATGAGAGAAGAGATATATTACCTATGGCTTGCTAATTACTATAGCTGAAATACCTTGCAGCCTCTACTTAAGATAATAGAACTAGTTTAACTTCAATAGGAATAGTAAAATAGATTTAGGCATTGGAACTTTTATTTTTAATTGCTTCATTTTCTTATTGAAGGGAATGTGAATGTTCACATTTGTTCTTGTACTACCTAAAATTGCTCAATTTTATCGTTGTTATATGTTTTGTCCATTTGTACCTTTGCTGTCATTAAATTTTCTCATGTTTGTTCTTGCCATTAACGAAGCTTCAATATAAAGTGGATATGATGATTCCACGTGCAAAAATTCATCAAGAAAAATAGTCTACAATTACCTTTATACTTTTTTCTAGATTTTAAAATTACCTTCACATTCAAAATCAATTAGAAGCCAACGGAAAAAATGAGACTGACTTATCCAGTACTTGATAATATTAAGCCAAACTTTCAACGGAAAAGTTTGGATCTTATATAATAAAAGTAACAAAATCTGACATCCAGAGAACAAAAGAAGAAATTCTTAAAGGTATTACATAATAAGAACAATATTATTGCATATATCAAGTTGGTAAGCCAGCCACACACAGGATAAATCGTGGAAGATCAAATTAAGCCTTTGATTCAAAAGCAGAAGCAATAGTTATCGGCTGAAAACCATGATCAAGACTTGCTTTCCATACTTTCTCGATGTCAAACATCATGCTCCCGCACTCATGCTCTTGCCAATCTTCAAGTGCGTGAAGAATTCCAGCTACACGCCAAGCGCTCATCACTCTTCTTGGCAGCCAATTCTATTCTTATAAAAGAAGAAAGTTGAGACTCTTAGTATAAAATAGGATCAAACAAACAAAAAAAAGAACTGGAAGGGAATTGTTGTAGTATGATTCTAACCTCACAAGAATCCACATTTTCAAAGTGTTTCGGAGTAACCATTGCTGGAGTGTGAAGGTAGAAGCAATCCTTGCGAACTTTCCTTGGTGGGAATTGTGAAAATGGAATGAACAATGTTCCTTTTGGTGCTTTCAATTGTTCGTCTTCACTCAATCCGTCCCCTACTAGCCATATCTGCAATAAAAATTCTTTACTAAAATAAGTTCGTTCTTTCCATGTTTAGTAAATTTTCTTTTCTTAATTTGAATAAGGATTAACATTTCGTTAATATTGATCATTGTTTCGTTTGCACCTTTGAAGCGTAATTTTTTGAGGGAACCAAATTAGTTGCAGCTTCAGGAGAAAGATTTGATTTGAGCTTCTTGTACTCTTCTTCTCGCAATGTCATGACCTATCACAATCACAATAAATATTAAATGATAGAAAGGGACACCAATGTGAGGAAATTCAATGTATAATGTCAATAATTTATGAGACCTTTTCTCCTCCTTGGCATAATGCAAGGGCAATGGCATTAGCAACTTTGGACAAATGGCCTCCAAGGACCACTTGGGTGGTTCCTTTGGGAATTGAGTTTAGGACCACAGCAACAGCTAGGCTACTTCCATCCACCACCTTCACTTTTATTTGAGGGTTTCTTTTTATGTAAAGCTCCCCATTGTTATTCAGTTTCTCATCCTGTAAAAGTTTCATGTATAGATATATGAGAATAAATATTTTAACGTATAAAGTAAACATATTTAAATCTTTAATATATATGTTAATTGTTTGAACTTGAGGGTGCAACAAGAAGAATAAAAATATGTTACTTGCCTGATTTAAGAGTCCAAGGCTCAAAACTTTTATGCCTTTTTGGTCTGCTTCCATGATAGCTTCTTCAATCAAGTTATTAATTGTCTCTCTTTGCCATTGCATGACGTACTGGAATGAAATCAACAATCAGATGAATAAAACATTGAACGCTAGTAAGCATACTGAAAGTATCAATAAATACTAGTATAAAAGTACTTACTTGTACGCGATATTTGGGAATTGCCCAAGTTTGCAAATTGAGATTCTTGAACAAATTTCTCTCAACCGTAAATGTGTTACCATAAATCCAAGTGACGATCATAGACCACAATGTGACAGGCCACATTAACCAGAAATACCACTTAGAGGTGTAGGGTTCTGAGGCAAAAGAAGAAATTCCTAGCCTGAGATGGTAAATGGATTCTGGGGTTGTTAGATGTGTTAAATGCACCACGTCTGGCAACTGCCCTTGCCTTTCAAGTGATTTTTCATATAACATGTCCGAAGATTTGTCCAATGTATTGTAGATGTAATCATACATTGGCATGAAAAGTGAGTAATTTGTCCTAAATTGAGTGTGATGGAGCGAATGGTACCTGTTCCATCAAAATAACTGCAGTTAGCTGAATAGATTTGGTAAAATGATCAAATTCTTCAAAAATTGGGTAACTTCGATATATATTGGTAGACGAATAAGATAAGAGACTTACGAGGGTGTATACATCAAGTATTTGAGAGGAGGGAAGCTGGAGAACATCCACTTGGGAATAATCTCAAAGTTGCAATGGCCCATGTTGTTCATAAAATCAATATAAGTAATATATCCACCAAATGAAACTATTGAAGCAGTCCTTGTTAACACAGTTGTGAACAATGGTATGGCAAACAGCAAGAAGTATGCTATGTGCTCTGCAAATGGATGAATAACAGCTGCAAAAAAAATAAATCTGAAATTTACTTTGAAGATTATACATACAACCTCGTAAATTATAGTTGCAATTATCGTCCATATGTTATAAAATTATGAGCTATTAATCCGTGTATTATCATTGCCAAAAATTTCCACTTTGAAAGTTTTTTTTGTGAGAACTATCTCGACTTGTATCGGATTTACAATTATGCTACTACTATACTTTCAGCTTGTCCTATATCACCTAAACTTACTTTTTTAATCCAAAAAAAAAAGGAGTAAATACCCATAAAAGGCCCTATCGAAAACATCCATAGGGTATTTAATATTTTAATTGAACTTCCCACTTTTCTAACCACCTATTTATCTAGGTCAGGGCAATTTGAATAGTCACAAAGAGCCAACAAATTATATGCACGTAATGAAATACTCTTCATTAGAATATGTGCAGATAATTTATTTATTATTTTGGTGAAAAAATGCAGGCAAACATTTTTGAGATTTTGACTTTTGCCTTCGTATGTTGCTATCAGGTTCTTGATTGTTGTCCAAATCAAGTTAGGTGCAGCATTGGGGGCCTTCATAACGTGCAAACCTCCTGAAATAGGACAAAATTTTAATTGTGTTGATGTTTTTTATTCCTCATCTCATTTTACCTGTCCCAAATTGAGATGACACAACTATTAAGAAAATAATGATTGGTAATGTAACTTTACCATTTTGCCCATCTTAATTGTGTCTTGTTGTTAGTTCCAATATTGATGGATGGCTAATACCAAAGCACTATTTATATTCTTAATTGTATACTCTTAATGGTACTCCTCTTTTCAACATTTTTCAAGAATGCTAATAACAAGGTGTATTCAATTACACTAAGGATATAATGGAAAAAAAAATTGTCTTGTCTTGATAAGTAAATAAGGACAAGTAAAATGGGACATCAAATTAGAAAATTTGGAACGAATAAAATGAAACGGAGGCAGTAATTAGGAAAAATTCTTTTGGTCATAAAATTTGGCCATATAGCAATAAATTATATTCACACTATAAATTAGTTTTCTTTTGGACATTTTTGCCCCTTTCATCTTAAATTTAAAATTCTTTCATTATTTGTTTTATTACACCTTCCCAATACATTAGAAACTATCCCAATACATGAGAATGGACAAATTAACATAATTTTCATAAATATGATTGCATAATACTTATTGCTTGAAAAGAATAGTCTAGGATAAAAATAATAATATAAAATTAATTAATTATATTCTCATATATCAAAAATCAATGTGACCAAAGTAGTATTATAATTATGTGTTTTATCATATAAATAATTCTTATGTTTTTAATCTTTAATTTTAAATTTTAAATCTCTTTATTTTATATAGATAAATAGGAGGTATAGATATATATCTTAAAACCTTTCAATATTTTGAATAACTTTTAGTTTTTTATTTTTATTAAAATCTGATTCGTAGTTTAGTATTACATAAAATAAGCAATTATCAAAATTTTCAACACAAAAAGTTAATTATTTTTTTATGAATATAGTTGTATAATTTTAATTATGCTATAATTTTTCTCATGATAATTCAAATGATTTTTTTTTTTCATTTCAAATCTTTTCTATCTATTTTTAGAAGTAGAGCGGAAAGAAGTCAACATAACATTTAAAAATTTCGCATAAAAATTTTCTTTTTTCTGCCACTTCCTTTTTGCATAAAAACTTTCTTAGTTGAAAAAAAATTACCCTATGTTAATCTTACACTTAAATTATATATAAATGATAAGGAAAATACATAAAGAAAAGAATAAAAAAATATTTACGAGTTTTAAAATTAAAAGTTTGCATAGTTAAATAATTTTTAATATAATATGAAAATATTTTAATAAAAATAATAAAAACTTAAAGAACTTTAGACGTGGTAGACATTGACAAGTTATAAAAATCATATAGTTCATAAGTGTCGACTTTAATTAACAATAGCCTAAGAGAGTCACACATTGATATTGTAGTCTTGTGTCACTATGTTACGCCAATTTGATAACTTAGGAACCATTATTTATATTTTTATTAATATATATGACTTCTAATTAAGGAACTATATTAATTTTTATGTTTATAGAAATTTAAACTACATATTTTAATAGTTTTTTTTTTAATATAGTTTAAAATATTTCAATAGCGATAGTCAAAGCTCAAATTACTTTAGACATGATATCGACACAAGATAAAAATCATATAGTTCAAAAAAAGTCGATATTGGTTAAACATCAATTTAAGAAAGTCACACATTATATTAATGTTATAGTCTTATGATCCTGCATACTTTAATTGTTATATTTATTAACGGGTGAATTAAAAATATATAATTATTAAATGGTGAATCATTAATTATGTTTGTTATTAATATGAACTGTAACTAAGTAATTTTATTTTTATGTTTAAAAAAATCGAACAACATATTTAAATAGTTTAAAAATATAATTAAAAAATATTTCTACAACGATTGTATAAATTCAAAATTCTTTAGACATGATAGATAGTAACACATTATAAAAATTATAGAGTTCATAATTGTTGACCCTCAACCCAAAATAATCACTCATTATAGCTATTAAGCTAACCATTGTCATAATTTCTTAGTACTCTAAATAAAAATTAACTATGCCCACATTTAATTGTTTTCACATTTCTTAATAACCTGAAGTAGAAATATTGATTAATTATAATATTTTGTTTGAAATAATTTATTACCGCTACAAGCTGAGGTTACTATTGCTAAATTAACTTTTATCGTGTGAAAATAATTTTTCACTTACACTAGGCATGTTGTAGGTGAAAATTAAAAAGAATTGAAAAATTAAATAACTGAAATCAAAGATAGGTAAAATTTATCTGCTATTACCTAACATTGATTCTATCGCATAAAAAAATTCAAACATAAACATAATTTAACTTTAAAAATTAATATATTTGTGACATAAAAATATTCTATCTTTAAAACTTAGAACACAAAAATTATTTTACCATAATTTTTGTGTGCTATTAGAAAATAACAAATTAAAGGACACATAATAGCTATAATAGCAATTTTATGATTAGGATAAGCTTGTGTGAGACTTATTGAATTTTGTTTAGATTTGATATAATTAGTTAATCAAAGTTAATGTAATTACTGTTTTTGTAGAGTTATTTTCCTAGATGATCATTCAGGTTTTTATATATAATTGTCTACAAAGATCAGTTGGTTTCTAAAGAAAATAATATTACTAAATTACATAAGCTATCTAGAGATTTTAATTTGCATTTAAAATAATATGAAAAAGATTAAGTATGGTAAAGAATTTCTAAACAGAAAAATTAAACTAATACATTTTTTTTATTTTAAAAAAGAATAAAGTTATAATTTTGAGTAAATGAGTTTGATGAATTAAATGATTTATTATTTTAAAAATGTGACTTTAATGATATGGCATGTCAACTAAGAGAGAAGAATATTTTTTAGGTGTTTGGTATTTTTTTAGAAAAAGAGTGATAGTTGAGTAATATTGTGGTTCTAAATAAAATATAAGTGATATTTGAAAGAAATTCTCAAATTCACTCAAAGTTTTAATAATGACTTGTTTAGGCATGTTTAAAATTTTGTTATTTTATATTTATCTATAGATAGATATACTAACAAAATACGTCGTGTGGTTAGATGTAAAAAATTATTTGGCTAAATAATTTAACCATAATATATTTTTTCGTAACATTTATAGCAATAAATGTGGTTAGAATTTATATACATATTTTATATGGTCCATGACTAAGAACTTATACTTATTGCTATGAAATCTATTATGTTGTAGACTGTAGTTATAAAGAAAAAATTGCTTTACAATATATATATATATATATATATATATATATATATAGTAAGTGATTTTATCCACGACAAATAATTTGTATCTATCTTCATATAATTAGCGAGAATTTATAAAATTTTCTTTAGAATAAGTATATTAATTAATAAAATAATTAGATATAATAATTTATTTATTTAAATTCTATTTGAATCTTATAAATAAGATACTGTAAATTTGAGTTAAGTCGAATAATAAACACGTCTAAAATTCTTAAAACACTTGATCATGATGAAACTTGATTGAAACATATTAAAATTTTGTTTAAATTCTTTATAATTAGTTAATTAAAGTTAATAGAATCATTAATATAGACATTTATTTTTTAAAAAATTATATTTGAAACTTACAAGTTATAAAATTGAATCGCATCATTGACAACATTAATTAAACTAGACCGATAAAGATATTATTTCGATGAAACAAGTCTAAAGTAAAATTTAGCAAAGTTAATTTGTTATAATAAGTTGAGTAAAAAATAACAAAATTTAATCACTTATTTATTTAGATATAAATTATTGTACAAATACACTTTTGTGATAGTTATGTTCAATTATTAATCCTTGGTTCAACTAATTATAAATATATTCATAATAATTATTAATTAATAATTTAGTACTAGACTATAAAAATATTGTTCAGATAGATGAGGTTCGAATCTTCGAATAAAATAACCGTTGTCGTAATACTTGATCAAGGTAAAGTGTGTTGATTTGTTGTTATCATAATATTTTGTAAATTATATTTAAAAATTATATATAAATATATATATATATATATATATATATATATGAATTTTATTTAAGCGTAATAATAAAAAAAATCATTAGAGATCATTTTAGTAACAAATATAAGTAATAATTCATAATTTGAGAATTACGTAAAAATATTATAAATCATAATAATTAAAAACTTAAAATAATTAAAAAGGCGTAAAAAATTTAATTGTCTCTCTAAATTTTATTACTGCTATATAAATTGAGACAAAAGAACAAGTACTATAAATCACAATAATTAATAAATTAAAATATTTAAAAAATATAAAAAAAATTAGTACACTCTCAAAATTATATCAATACCACATAAATTGAGACAAAGGGTATAACATATATTATTTAAAAATTATGTAAAAAATTATTATATTTTAAAAAAAATTAAACTACATAATTTAAATAATTTTTTAATTATAATTTGAAAATATTTTAATAACGAAAGTTAAAACTCTAACACTTTAAAAATGGTAGACAATAATGTATCATAAAAATCATAAAAATTATATAGTTCATAAGTATCGATCCTAGTTAATATCAACCAAAGAAAGTCTTGTATTAATATTGTAGTCTTGCACCATTTTGTTATGCTGGTTTGATAATTTGTGAATCATTACTTATATTTGAGCATATTTTATTTGTTAAATTTTAAATCTAAAATTTTTCATATTTGAGCAATATTTCAAATATAATTTGAAAATATTGTAATAACAACAGTCAAAACTTAAACACTTTAGATGTGGTGGACATTGACAAGTTATAAAGATCAAAGTATTTATTATCGTTGACTCTAGTTAACAGCAACCCAAGAGAGTCACACGTTAATATTGTAGTCTTGCGCTCATATTACATTGATTTGATAATTTGAGAATCATTACTTATATTTGTTATTATTGTGAATTCTAATTAAATAATTTTATAAATTATTATGTTTAAATAAATTTATACAAATATTTAAATAAATATTTAAATATTATTTGAAAATAATACAATAACGACAATAGAAATTAAACTAAAAATATTTTAGACATGGTAGAAATTGCCACTCTAGATAAATCATAAAAATCATTGATCCATAAGTGTCAATCCTATTTTATAACAATTCAAGAGAGTCATGTATTAATGTTAAAGTTTTATAGCTTTCTGGTGTTGTAAACGCTTACTTGGTTAATAAAATCGTTTATTTACCAAAAAAAAATGTTGACGTTTTACATATTTATTAGTTATCATCTATTAAAAAGTACAATAAAAATTCAAATAATTAATGATGATCCTGTTAACATCGATAAGAGAATACTCACGCACTAATGTAGTCTTGCTCCTCTATATTAAGCCGATTTGATAACTTGTGAATCATTAGTTAATTTTATAATTAATTAAACCTCTAATTAAGTAATTCTATTATTTATTATATTTAAATAAATTTTGAAACTACATATTTAAATATTTTTTAAATATATAATTTTAAAATATATCAATAGAGATAGTCAAAGCTCAAAACACTTTATAATTATCGACAATAATTAATTACACTAAACACTTACATCTCTATGTTATGAAAATCTTACATTTACTTCCCCAAAAACGTTAATTCTATTTTTTCTAAAAATATTTAAGTCTTGCATATAATGAAGATCCTACATAATTGAAACTTTATTTAACTAGTTATATATAAATAATTTTCAAGGGAAAAATAAATAAAAACTACAGTAAAAAAGAGATTATATATAATAAAACATTATAATTAATAAAATTACAAAAAATTTATGTACTTAAATCCATAGAAAGTTATAATTTATAGTGGGTATATCTTTTAAATAAGTTGTATCATATCCTATCTTCAAAATATTTATTTATATTTTAATCAAATGTATGAATAATTTTTTATATCCTTGTTTTAAATAATCGTTAGAATAACTTTGCAAAAAATATTTTATTTATATTTATGGTTATAATTTATCGTTTAAAAATTATATTATATATTTAATTACCGAGACACTTCATAGGAGGTGTAAGTGAAAAATTATCTAAGTATATGTGTAAGCATTTTATTTTAAAATTTAGAAAGTATATTCATATTATAAAGTGTTCTATACTAATCATTTGTATATTAAAAATTTGAAATTAAATATATATATATATATATATATATATATATATATATATATAATATTCCCCATTTATGGAATTACATTTTGTAATGTTTCAAATTTCAATTACTAGCAACTAGTACGAGTTTTCATTTGAGTAACA
>NW_025855515.1:0-4477 GCF_002878395.1 Capsicum annuum
CCGCCGCGACCTACTCCTGCTCATCTCTGGAGACTGCTCCGGCTCTACTCCGACGACAACAGCTTAGGTATGAAGCATAATTCTTTATGTGTTTGTCATAGTTGTGTGTTTATGAAGATTAGAAATTCGTGGCTACTTTTGTGTTGCTTTTTTGATTTTTTGATATTCTTGAAATCCTTTTATGGTTTAGCTTATTTTTTTAGATATGGGGTTTGCTTGATTGAAGTTATTCATGGTAGAAATTCCTTAAAATTTGAGTGTTTTGAAATTTTAGCTGTGAAATTTTGAGGTTCTTGATTTGTTTTTATGGTTTAGCTTCTTATTTTAGATATGAGTTTTGCTTTATTGGAGTTATTGATTGTATAAATCCTCAAAGTTGGAATCTTTAATTGTGATGTTTTGAGATTTATTGTTTAGCTTGTCTTTTATGAAATGGGTTTTAGCTTGCTAAATCTCTCAAAGTTGAAATCTTTAGCTGTGATTTTATAAGATTCTTGAATTCCCTTTATGGTTTAGCTTGTTGTTTTTTATATGGGTTTTGCTAAATCCCTCAAAGTTGATCTTTGATGTGATTTAGTTTTATGGTTTAGCTTGTAGCTTTTGATATGGGTTTTGTAGTGTTGAATTTATTATTAGTTGGAATTCCTCAAAGTTGGAATCTCTAGTTGTGATTTGTTGAGATTTTTGATTTACTTTTATGGTTTAGCACTTTAGCTTGTTGTTTTTTATATGAGTTTTGCTAAATCACTCAACGTTGAAATATTTTGTCGTGATTTTTTGTGGTTCTTGATTGGTTTTTTTGCCAGATTGAAATTATTATTAGTTGAAATTTCTCAAAGTTGAAAACTTTAGCTGTGAACGTTTGAGATTTGAAATGCTTTTAAGGTTAGCTTGTTGTATTTGATATTGGTTAAAGTTATTCATGGTAGAAATCTCTTAAAGTTGGAATCTTTAGTTGTGATTTTTTCAGATTCTTGATTTCCTTTTGTGATTTAGCTTATTGTTGTTTATATGGGTTTAGTTGGATTGAAGGTATTATCGGCTGAAAATTATTCTTTTGCTTCGATATTATTTATTAAATATTTTTGTTTTGAATGACAGGTTGAAAATTATTCTTCTGCTCCTAATTTAGTATCTTTGCGCTACCAGCACATCTGAATCTAAATTCGGTGACCGGTTATCTCTTTCACTTTAATTAGGCCAAGCAAAGGTAAGTTGATTTCTCTCTATTTTCTTGTAATGAAGTCTTTAAATGTACTTTATTTTGGAATTGTTCGCTGTAGAAGGCTTTGAAAGCCATAGGAATTTTGTGATGATTATATGGTGTGAGAGGGACAAGCGACGCCTCTACTTATTTGCTTTGTTACACTTGTTCAATTGTTTGACTTATTATACTATAAATGAATATGTTGCTTGAAAGTGAATCAGTGTAGTTACTTAGCTTGAAGGCGAACTTTTATTTTGAATGTTGTTGAAGTGTACTTGAAATGTGAACTTTTTATAGTGAATTTTGCTATGCTTGATGCTTTTGAATGTGGTTTACTTTGGTGACTTGGGTGGTGACTTAGTGAGTTGAAATTGATTAAGTGTAGGTACTTGAAATGTAAATTTATCATTTTGAAGGTAGTTTAGTTTGTTGTTTTAGGAGGTGACTTAGTGACTTGAAAATGTTGAAGTATAGGTACTTTAAAGGTGAATTTTTGTTTTGAATGTAATTAAGTTTTGTGACTTGGGCGATGACTTAGTGAGCTGAAATTTACTAAGTGTGGGTACTTTAAAGGTGAATTTTTGGTTTTGAATGTAGTTAAGTTTGGTGAATTGGTAGGTGACTTAGTCACTTGAAATTTACTAAGTGTAGGTACTTCAAAGGTGAATTTTTATTTTGAATGTGGTTTAGTTTGGTGACTTGGGTGATGACTTAGTGAGTTAAAATTTACTAAGTGTAGGTACTTTAAAGGTACATTTTTTGCTTTGAATGTAGTTAAGTTTGATAACTTGGTAGGTGACTTAGTCACTTGAAATTTACTAAGTGTAGGTACTTTAAAGATGAATTATTGTTTTAGATGTGGTTTAGCTTGGTGACTTGGGTGATGACTTAGTGAGTTGAAAATGTTGAAGTTTAGGCACTTGAAATGTGAATTTTTGTTTTGAATGTAGTTAAGTTTGGTGACTTGGTAGGTGACTTAGTCACTTGAAATTGATAAAGTGTAGGTACTTCAAAAGGTGAATTTTTTATTTTGATAAAGTGTGGTCACCACTTGCTAAACCTTTTGTGACTTGATCTAATTAGTTGAATCTGATTGATTGTGTAGATGAAACCTGATTATAGCTGGATATATCAATGGAATAATGAAAATAGAATAGGTCTTACGGAGGAATTTGTTGAAGGCGTCAGACGATTTGTTAAACATGCTAAGACACTTGATGTTTGGTCATGTTTTCAAGCTATTCGTTTTTCTTGTGTTAGATGTGATGGTATAAATCTTTTAAAATAAGAAGTAATGAAGGAACATCTTTATAGAAGGGGTTTTCACGAGGACTTTTTAAGATTCCATGCTATTGATGGTGATGTTGGGCAAAATAACTTTGTTGTTGGAGAAAGTAGTAGGTCTGTAGGGCATAGTGAATATCAAGATACTAGGATAACAAAAATGGTGTATGATGCTGTTGGGATGCAATACGGGGGCGACTTTAGGGAAAATGTCGAAGATGTTCCTAATAGAGAAGCGGGCAAATTCTATGAACAATTGCATGTTGCTAGTCATCCTTTGTTTGATGAGTGTTTGCACTCTTATTTGTCTATTGCCATTTGATTATTAAGTATTAAATCTGACTGGAATATTGCTGAAGGAGGAATGGACTCAATGATAGACCTTATTAAAGAGTTAGTTGACCCCAGCTTGGAGGTTCCTCATTCTTTCTAAAAGGCAAAACAATTGGCATCAAAGTTAGGTCTCTCCTCGGTTAGAATTGATTGTTGTAAAAATGGTTGCATGTTATACTTTAAGAAAGATGCTAACCTAAAGTCCTATAAGTTTTGTCAGTACCCTCGATATAAGTGTGGTTGTAGTGGAAATAAAATATCTATTAAGGTGCTGCATTATTTACCTCTAATACCAAGGTTGAAGAGGTTGTATGCTTCAAATAGCTCAGCTCCTCATATAAGATTGCACAGTAAAAATAGAAGGCCTACTGGTGTTATATGTCATCCATCTAATGGACAGGCTTGGAAGCATTTTGATGCAACTTATCTAGATTTTACAGCTGAGCCAAGAAATATTCGCTTGGGATTATGTGTGGATGGCTTCTCTTCTTTTTCAGTTGGTGATGTGCCATATTCATGTTGGTCTGTATTTATCGCCCCGTATAATCTTCCTCCTAAAATGTTGATGACTAGTCCCTATATATTTCTGAATTGTGTTATTCCTGGCCCGCGTAATCCAAAAACCGGAATAGATATCTACTTGCAACTTTTTAATTAATGAACTTCAAATTTTATGGCATGAGGAGGTTGAAACTTGGGACATCTCACGTAAAAAGAATTTCAATCTGCGTGCATATCTAAAGTGGACTGTTAATGATTTTCCTGCTTATGGAATGTTGTCTAGGTGGATGACAGCTGGAAAGTTGGCTTGTCCATACTGCATGGAAAAAATAAAATCTTTCACATTGAGACATGGCAGGAAAAATTCATGGTTTAATTGTCATCATTGTTTCTTGCCACCTGATCATGAATTTAGAAGACTCAAGAATGCATTCAGAAGGAATAGAAGGGAACATGTTGGTCCACCTCCAAGGCTATCTGGTCATGACATCTGGGAGATAGTTCTGGATTTGCCTAAAGTGAGCGAGGAACCATTGTATAGGCTGGATGGATATGGCGTTTCGTATAACTAGACTAAGCAAAGTATATTTTGGGAGTTAGAATATTGGCCAGATAATTACTTAGACATAATGTTGATGTCATGTATACTGAGAAGAACTATTTTGACAACTTGTTCAACACAATTATGGATGTCACCTGCAAAACAAAGGATAATCCAATGGTCAGACTTGACTTACCAGAATATTGCAAACGCAAAGAATTACACTTACAGGAGGGGTCCAATGGTAATTTTCTTAAGCCCAAGGTTAGTTTTACATTCAAGTTGGACCAAAAGCGTCAAATATATGAGTGGGTCCAAAGTTTGAAGATGCCTGATGGATATGCCTCAAATTCGGGAAAGAGGGTTGATATGGCACAACGAATCTTGCATGGAATGAAAAACCATGATTGTCATATTTTTATGGAAAAATTACTTCCAATTACTTTTATTGGTTTACCTGAAAATATATGGAAACCAATAGTAAATTTAGTTTGTTCTTCAAAGACTCATGTGCCACCACATTAAAAGAAGAAAATCTAGTGCGAATGGAAAGTAATATTGTTGTTATTAGCAACAAGTTAGAGAAGATTTTTCCTCCAGCGTTCTTCGAT
>NW_025855516.1:0-1173 GCF_002878395.1 Capsicum annuum
CCTTATTTTATTTTTGGGAGAAAATATACTTTGATCTTTATGACTTAGACACTTACACTGGACTAAGGACGACGAACGAGGGAGTACTGACTAGGATTTAACACCATATAAAAACTCATCCACATTAAGTCTGCTTTATTTTCTCATAACTACTTACCTGCTTTAATTACTTTTCTTAACTTATTTATTTACTTTTCTTATAACATATACTAAAACCTGCTTATTAATTATTTGTTTTTTTTATATATATTATTATCTATCCGTCCAGTCAATTATTATTGTTATCTATTATCTATTTTATTATATTCTCTGTTACTATATTGTTATTATTATATATTATTATATATTATATTGTTATTATCTATCTATCTATATTGTATCTATCTGTCTCTATTATTATCTGTTTTTTATTATATCTATTCATTTTTATTATAATTATATCTATATCATATATATGCGTATTTATTATAATCTATCTATATTATATTTATATTATCTTCTTGTTAATATATATTATATTATATTATATTATTATTATAATTATATCTAATTATATCTATCTGTATTATTGTCTCTTTATTATCTTTATACATCTATTATTATATTTGTCTTTTGTTCATTACATTATACTATCTATCTATACTATATCTATCTGTCTATACTATATCTATATAATCAGAATATTATTGGTATCAGTACCCTAAGATTCTAAGAGACTTTATTATATATGGTGTTGTCAAGAACTGAGAAACGTAAACCTAGGCCTTACGAACGTCTAGTAATATTAGATTCAGAATATTTTGGTCTAATAGAATTTTTAAGAAAGAATATATAAAATTATATAACATCTTATTACAACATAGGTAGTTAAGTATTAAGTTATTTGAGCTTTCTGTAGAATCTAGAGAAGAAATTTGGACAAAAATACAAGAGTAGATAATAGATTAAGAGAAGTCAAAAATCAGATATCTTATAATAACCAAGAACTACGGGTAGATAAGATTTCGAGAGACATGTATCCTTTTTATTTAGCTTAATGAACACACCTCATAGAAATACAAGATTATTAGAAGAAATAAAAAATAATTTATATAGTTTATACTTAGAATATAAAAGACTAAATAAAACAAAAGAAGATCCGAGAAGACTAGATAACCTAATCACTATAATATC
>NW_025855518.1:0-3297 GCF_002878395.1 Capsicum annuum
GGTCGGCCCAGCCCATTCGGGCTAGCCCACATGGGCTTTGAGTTTGACCGGCTAGGTCGGGTCGGCCCATCAAAATGATGGGCCAAAAAATACCAAGCCCACACCATTACTCTGTAGGCTGTGGGCCTCACGGGCCAGCCCACTTTTTAAAAATTAATATTTTATAATTTAATTTTAGAATGTTAATAAACATAAATATTATCAAACAATATTACATAGTGTTAATACTTATTAATCAAATCTCCAACACCCTAAAAAAACTTCTAATAGCAAAATTAAATAATTTTGATATGATATTCTTCGAACAAAAAAAAAATACTAATAAGCAATCTAAATAGTTACATGCATTTGACTTGCGGGCTGGCCCACGGGCTAGCCCAACCCACATTGCTCAAGCCTCACGGGCCACGAGCTTATCCGGGCGGGGCTAAAAAGCCCTTTTCTTAAATGAGTTGCAAATACTGAAGCCCAACTCCATCAAATTATAGGCCGGGTCGACCTGGCCCTACGGACCTGGCCCATATTGATGGCTCTAGTGTTAGTAATCGTAATGTTTTATTAGGACTCCTACTACCATATATTTTGCCTAAATTAACAACAAGTTTCTCTTTTATAGGAGTCCATTATGGATATAAAAAAATATTAGTGTTTATGTACAGTTATAATTTAAAAAAAATAGTAAAAATTATTTTTTCTATTGCGAAATCTTTTATTTTTAGTGAAGGACAAAAAGTTCGAATGACGTTTCTAAGGATCTCACACTTGTAATATATTTGTAGAGTAGATTTTATATATAGAGAGAGAGAGCAACTCACCAGAATCTCAAATTCGTATCCAAGTTTAGTCTAATCAACAAACAAACTGATCAAAAATACACTGCCATATTTATACATAAAGATCCCATAAGAGTCCTAAACGGTATTGTAGAGAGGGACCTAGACTAAATCATGTACCCAAAAAAAAAAAATAACAATCTTAAAAAGCAAACTAAGCCACAAACATTATCCTTCTTCAGGTGTTGGATGGGATCTAGACATGCTCCGCAAAAAATTACATTTGGATATATATGATATATATTTATTTTAGTTTTAGGGGATAACTAGTATAGATACCCGTGCGACATACGAAATATTTTTTAAAAAATATTTACTAAAAATTATTAACTTATTTACTTTTAAATTATAAAATTAATTAATTTTATTATATCATATGAACTTATTTCAAAAGATAATGAAATATTAAAAACAATTGTGAATATGAAATTAGAACTAATACATGATAACTAATTACATTATAATTATTTTAAATATTTTTTATAAAAAAGTATATTAGTATTTGTTTCAATCATATTTCATTAACTGATTTCTAAAATCAATAAAATATTAAATATTAAATGATTATTAATTTTGTTGTTAGATTTTTACCTTTATATTTTAAAGAGAAAATGCACTATTTTCATCCTAAAATACAAACGAAATTGCTGAGACACACTCCCACTTAAAGAAGGCCTTATTACCCCTTGGACTAATTAAAATTGTATTTTTGGCAACCTTAAGGCCAATGTGGCACACACGTGGCACATTGTGTGAATCAACATACTGAAGGTCCACATAGGCACACATATATGCCCACGTAGGCACTTAAGATTATCAAAAATATAATTTTAATTAGTCCAGAGGGGTAATAGGACCCCCTTTAAGTTGGGGTATGTATCAACAATTTCGTTTATAGTTCAGGGTGAAAATAGTGCATTTACTCTATTTTTAATAAATTAAGACATAATTATATTCCTTTCCTTCTATTTCAAATTTTCGTCTTTTTGGACTCTCAATTCAACTTCAACTACTAACTACACTTTTTACATAAAAAAAATGTCATTTAATTTAATTTCAAATGCTAAAAGCTTTTGTCGTATCAATTACAAAACTTCTAATTCCAAATTTTAAATATTACAACTCTTAATTCAAAATTTAAGCACATACAATGTGTTATTTTCTTTTAAATTTTCATACTTATTGTTCATAGTTTTTTCATTGATTGATTTCATCATTAGTATCATTAAGTATTTTATTTATACTTATTATTGCATCTTCTAAATTAAGTCAATTATAAACTCTCATGCTACTTTCAAAATCACCCGCCCCACCAATCTCACACCCATCCCTCACCTTTGCCCACCCCATCCCCACGCCAATTTTTTTTTTAACTTTTAAATTGTTTATTTAAAAAGTTTCTTACCCCACCTCTAACCTTGTCCTCCCCTTGCAAAACAAAATAGAACTTAAATTTTATGGTTTTTTTTTTCAATCAACTTTTTTACTTTACCCTTAACCCCCACCATCCGTCCGACCCCCTATCCAACACCTCTTCCCCCCACCCTCGACTTCCACTCAACTTTTTTTTTAAAAAAAATTATAATTTTTTTTTACCTCCCACCCTACCCCTATCCTAACCTAAAAGTAAACCCAAAACAAATTTAAACCTTTAATTTAAGAAAAAAAAACTTTCCTACCCATATCCCCAAAAGTCATCCACATACATCCACCACCCCAACTATCCACCCACCACCTAGCCCACCTCCTACCCCGAACCACCAGAATCCACCTATCTCTCACAATATCCATACCTAGCCCACCTCCTACTCCAGACCACCACAATCCCCCTACCTCTCATAATATTCATCACTCTACTTCGATCCTATCAGTTGTTTGATCATCTTAATAACACTTCGAGCATGTTAAATAATATTATTTTAAAAAAAAAGGTTCGACATTCATTTCATATTCATGAGATATTTGTATACATCACATATAGAAATTTAAAATTTCCTAGTTACATCAGTAACAAAAGATAATTGTAATGTTAATTTTAAATGACAATAACAACATAACAACACACAACAAAAATTTTAAACTTTTAAAATATATTTTCATGATATCACTACAAGAAATCTGGTTTTTAGTGGCGACAAAAGTCGCCGCAAAAGAACCAAAAGTCGCCACTGAATATTTTTAGCAGCAACAATTATTCCGTGGGTAATATCTCCGTAACTAAAGGTTATTTGTGGCGACAAAAATTATTATCACCACAATATTAAGTTATTTGTGACGACTATTACCACCATAAAAGATAGACAATTACGCTGTAAAATGTATTTTGACAAAACATATTGGGGCTAGGTCGCCACTGATATAAAAGGATTAGCAGCGACTTGTTTGTCGCCACTAAAACTTCTGCACATCTATTGTGACCACTTGATTGTCGCCACTAAAACTGCTTCTCATCTATTGTGGCCAC
>NW_025855520.1:0-2447 GCF_002878395.1 Capsicum annuum
CAAACTCTTGTTGATATCTACTTCTTCAATCTATCACCATTCAAGAGTCTTCTTCTTCTTTTTCAAGTCAAATAAAAATATGAATGTAATAGTGAAAATGAAGGGTAACCTTAGAGTGGAAAAATATAAAGAAAGACAAAATAAATCAATGCATAATTGTATGTATTCTTGTCGATATCCACTTTCACAAGCCTATTACATTTAAGAGCATTCTTCTTATTTTTCAAGTAAAATAAAAATCTGAACATTATATTGAAAATGAAGGATAATCTTAATTAGAATTGCATGAAATAAAACATATGATGAACTTCTAGACAAAGAAAATTGAAATAGATACAAAATGTCTCGATATCTACTTTCACAAGCCTATCACCATTCAAGGGTCTTCTTCTTTTTTCAAGCCAAACAAAAACATGAATAATAATGAAAATAAAGGGCATTCTTAATGAAACAAAAAATATGAATTTATATACATAAAAATGAAGGAATACCATAAGGTATCATTAACTTTTATATTAAATTTTAGGAGTTATAAATTTATATGCACAAAAATGAAGGAATACCATAAGGTATCTTAATTTTTAAAATAAATATTTAGGGGTTATATGTATGTGTGTGTGTATATATATATATATATATAAACATGAATAGCTTGAGAGTTACAAATATTATTAAGAGTAGAAATTAAATAGGTGAGTTATGGGAGCATAAATATTAAAGTTACAAATATTTATCTTTTATTATATAATTGATAAAGTTAAACACATAAATATTTAAAATGGAGAAAAAACTAAACAAATGTCCAAAAAAATTAAAAAGAAAATGAAAAAAGTGAAAGCCACAAAAAGGTGTACTAAAGAATGTGTTAATTTTGATTATCAAATGATTGGGCACTTAGCTTGCACACATGTTCTTTTCATCGGAAGAGATGATAAGAAGAATATGTATAGTGAGAGACAACCAAACTTTAACACCTGAACAAACTTTTTCTTCTTGAAAATTCAAACCCACCAGAGATTAAAATAGAAAGATTTAGTTTAAGATCACAAAAATAAAATGAAATAAAGATTAAAATGAGAATAACTTTAATTGATATCAATAATTCTCAATCAACAAAACACATTAATGGATCACTGCAAAAATAAATAAAGTAAACAAAATTATATATCGATCTATTCAAAAAATTGAAGAGAACAAACAATATTAAAACACTTGAAAAAATTACGAATATCATTGGACATCTTCTTGATGGCATCTTCTAAAACAGGATTAACCCTTTCTCTTGAAATAAGGAACCATGAATTGAGTTAGTACTTGGTTCGTATGACAACAATAACATTAGGCTTCAAGGGTATCATTTGATTACTTAATTTGCAAAGGTAAAAAGATTACGTGAAGAGTGGAGTTGTTGGCATAACTGCATTCTCCATTTCCTACATTCACATAAAAAAGCAAATTAAAAAAGAAAAAAGATGAAAAGCAAAATTTTAACAGCAAGCCCACATTATACTCAAACAAATAGAATCGGAACAATAAAAATAAAAGAAGGGCAAATAGATGACCTCTCAAATGGAAACGAAAATGGCATAGCAGTGGGATAAGGCCTTCCAAACTTATCACTTAATAATTTCGAAACCAACTCATCGCCCAAATCTTCATTATTAGTCGATTATCCGGTCCAATGAAAGAGAGTTCATAAGAATCAGCAGATGCGGATCCAATGATACACATTTTCTTGTCATCAAAATGTTGGTGGTCAAATGGATCTTGCGATTGCTACTGTTGATTTTTTTTGTATAATTTTTTTATATTGGATTAGGAGTTATACTGAGGTTCTTTTTTTATTGACAGTCGTGAAAAGCAGTGATTTTTTGAATTCTACACAAAAATGCTTTAATTTAACATTTATGAGTGTCTTTTGGAATCTACATTTATGAGTGTTTTTGGAGTCTCTATAAAATGATTTAATAAAATAATTTATCGATTTTTATGTAAAATAAAATATAGAAAAAATTGTCAAAAAAAGAAGGAAATAGATAAATACTAATACTGATGGGAGAATGCGCCACGTCATCAACTTCTTATTCCCCCTTACATATATATGTGTATACTAGATAAGTATGCTCGTGCAAACCCAACATAAAAAGTATATATATTTACTTCGAACGATGAAATTGAAGAATAAAAATTCAGGTAATTATTTTCATGCGTTGGAAAATGGTGGATGTTTCTAGAAAATATTTTTGAAGTGAGTTTAATGAATGTTGAAAAGACGATTTTACCCTTGGTCGTCCGTGAACTTATCTTTCTATATAAAAAATAAAATAGTAATTTGATCTTTCATTCAATGTTCATGATATTTAGCCACTACAACAACAACACAATATACCAGTATAATCCCACAAAGTAGGATCTGGGAGTATAGAGTGTACCCATACCTAATAAAT
>NW_025855521.1:0-3562 GCF_002878395.1 Capsicum annuum
ATGTTTGATTGATTAATTAAATGGATATTCTGTCAAATATTTTTGTTTCTTTTTTAATAATCTGTTAGTTTTACATAACACATGATTTTAATTTGATTTTTTACTAGTAATGGGTCGTTATCTTTTTTTATAGATATGACTAGAGGTGAATATCGTGTAGGCAAGTCCTCAGGTTGGGGTAAGACTGCTAATTGTTCAAAAAAAATTTCTATTCTAACTCCTGTTATTGAATAGGTTGGTACAAGTTCCAACCCTAGCAATACACCATCAGGCCAAACAAGTACCTCCTCAATCATTCCTGAGACATCTTCGTTTTTAACTAAGCAAAGCAACCCAATAGACTAGACTATGAATACAGAAAGTAACCCAATAGTTGAGGGAACATCTTTTGGCATAAATCAATCTGGTGAAGGTGATTCCACTAGTACCCATAGTCGGACCCTTATTTTTTTAACTTCTTCAGGGTTAGTACTTACTACTTATTGTTTTATTTATTAATAAGGAGTAATTGCTACTTGTTGCTTCCATTATTCCACATCTTAGTACAGCAATTACTTTGGGTGGTAATGTCATGTTAGTTGTGTTGTTCTTGGTTATGTTTTATTTACTGTATGTTATGTCTGCTTACTCTTTTAACCATGTTAATACCAAGAATTAGCTGGGAGCTGTTGAATCAGATGTTTTATCTTACTATTTGGTCTTTACTTTTGATGATATGTATATTATTTGGTTATATTTTACTGTATGTTGTATCATCTAAATAATTGCTTTGATGCAAACAAGGCTACAGTAAATTCTCATTACCGATTGTTAAACTGGATAATATCATCCATGCACCAATTTGTTTAAATGTGTACAGGATAGAACCTTCTTCAAAATGCTCCAGTTCCATTACATTGTCCTTCAAAAGCAAAGTTGATCCCAATGGGATCAATTGGAAATCTGTCTCCACAGAAGTCAAAGATGGTTATTTTGGAGAATTCAAGATTAGTTGAAAACTATTTACATTGGATATTGTATTATAACTCAAATCTACTTGTAAATTATACTGATGGATGCTTTATACTTCCTTGTGTGTGTTGGTTACTTATTTTAGGGCTCGTTATTACGAAATACTCAAATCTTACTAAGAACTGTTTGTATACTATTTGAGCTAAATGAACATGAGTTAAGTAACTATGAAGAATATTGAAATATATCTCATATTTTCTTTACTATTTTCTCTGCATTTTTCTAGAAGCAATGACTTTAAACTGTAGCAGCAGTTTTAGAATTGTGTTTAGCAGTAGTTTGAGAACTGCATGTAGCAGTAGTTTGAATTAGTGCCTGGAGTCCCTCTTCGGATGTAAAAATCTGCATATGGACGAACAAATGTTGTTAGGTAGGGAGGTATCGTGGTAAATAGGTCCAGATTGTCATCACATATTAAGTATGCAATTTTTGTAATGTTGTTGTATGCAGTTTCCTATATTTTCTGTAGTTTCCTTCATTTTTTTATAATGGTTATAATGTTGTTACATGCGGTTTCCTGCATTTTGTGTATTCAACTGCATTTTGAGTATGCAGTTTTTATGTATGTAGTTTCCTCTATTCGATTATACATTTTTTGCATATACAATTTCCTGCATTCTGTGTATGCTATTTTTGTGTATGCAGTTTTCGTGTATATATGTAGTTTCCAGCATTTTGGGTATGCAATGATAATTTTTGTGTATGCAGTTTCATGTATTCAGTTTATGTAGTTTTTGTGTATGCAGTTTCCTATATTTCGTGTATGCAGTTTTGGTGTATGTAGTTTTTTTATATATATGTAGTTTCCTACATTCTGCATAAGCAACTGTAGTTTTTTGTATGTAATTTCCTGCATTCTATTTATGCAGTTTTCTATATGCAGTTTCCTGAATTCTGTGTTTGCAGTTTTAGTGTATGCAGTTTTCTGCATTCTGGATATGCAACTGCAGATTTTGTATGCAATTTCCTATGTTTAGGTTATGTAGGCAGATTTTGTCTATTGTTGATTTAAAGCTAGTTCAGATAGCATAGCATTTCCCAGATGCTATAGGATTTCATTCACTGTGTTTTGTCCCGTTTACAAATTAAAGTGAATAATTATATTTCTTTAAAATATATTTTAGAAGTATTTATACTGGGATGCTTCTGTTAGTGAAACTATGGTGAAGCAACAATGGTTGAATAAGGTTGCATTACGCTACAAGAATTTTATTTCTAAAATAAAGAAACACAGAGCTATAGTTCAATCGGAATTTGTAAATGACCATGCGTGGGACAGGTGGATGGAACTTTGAGAAAGTGATGAATGTGTTAAAAAGTCTTACATAAATTTAAAGAACTATTGTGCTGGCCCTGAAGTACCTGTTGGGACACACATAGGTGGCTCTATCGCAGTTGGAGAGCAGCGGGAGAAACTTATAAGTATAAATTTAGTCTGCTTGCTTTAAATTTCAAGGTAGGCATACATACATCTCAAATTTAGTCTGCTTGCTTTAAATTTCATGGTAGGCATACATACATCTCAACTAGCCTTTTAATAGTTTGACTGTTATTTGTTTATATAGGTTGTTACAATAGGTCGAGATCCAACTCCAAGTGAGTTACATTTACACATCCACACACATAATCATGATGGTAAATCTTTTGTTGTTGAGTGTTCTCAACTTCTCCACATAAGTTCATAGTTTATATCATTAGATATACTCTTCTCTTATTTTTCTTTTGTATTGACATCTATCAAAATTTCTTATTATACATGAAAGTGAAAGAAGCAACAGAAAGTTGAGTCTATTTTAATATCTCTCCACTTGTTGATTACAGTAAAAGTATGAAGAAATTGTACGAAAAAAAGACAGACTGAATATGAAATTGATCAATTGGAATCATTTTATGAAGTTGCGGAAGGAGTAAAGAAGAAAAGATTATTTGGTCTCGGATCTGAAGATGAAAGTTACTTTGGAAAATAACTTTGTGCTTGTCATGCCTCCACATCATCAATACCACCTTCGGTTTCTTTACTGACAATAAATTTGGAGGATTTTGAGAAGCAATTGATTCCGGCACTTACTACTCACTTTCTTCGGGTAGTTATTGAGCATGTTTATGGTATTAGGGTACAAGAAAGGGCCGTGCTTGATACTCCTCCTACTAATGATATGACGTTGATTCATAGCTTTATTTTATTCGTAGCCCTTCATCATTGCATTAGTTTTTGTTAGACTATTTTGTGTTGTAACAAATACTAATTTTGATTACTGTGCATTTTTCTATCTATATGAATGTTGGCTATTTTAATTATTCACCAATTTAAGCGTTATTAGCGATAAAAAAATAGTCACTAACTTTTGTCACTTCTACTGAAAAATTTCAGTGATGAATAAATTTAATTGCTAAAAACGGTTGCTATTAACGATAAAAAAATTAGTGACTAACATTTGTCGTTGCTACTGAAAAACTTTAGCAATGAATAAATTTGATCGCTAAAGATGGATGCTCAGTTGACCAAACAATGTTGCAACAGATCAGTGACAAAATATTCTGTCGTAAATTT
>NW_025855522.1:0-2601 GCF_002878395.1 Capsicum annuum
GAAAATTTTGACCTAAAGAATGATTTTGAATGAAATTAAAGAAGATATATATATACACACGCGTGTTGAATTCTATTATGCTGACAAAAACAATGAATAAGTTGAGGGTTAGAAAATCAAGCATCCACTAATCTAGACATGAAATCGAATCAAGTTATATAAGCATCAATCATATTCTCCCAATAGGTAAACAGGTTTGTTCTCTAGTTTAACGTACATCTCAATATTTATAGAAGTATTTCCTTAATAGAGTCCTATTTTAAGAGTATTTTCTAATTGAACAGTAGAAAGAAAAATATTAATTAATTCTCCTACCATATATTTTAGGAGTCTTATATATTTTAGGAAGTCTAGTAGAAAGAAAATATAATTAATTCTTCTACCATATATTTTAGGAGTCACATATATTTTAGGAAGTCTAGTTAATATAATAAAAAAATAGTTAAATAATAAATTAAAAAAATAATGAAAAGACAGTTTTATCTAAAGAAAAGTTTTTTAATGAAGGGCAAAAAGTTCAAATCACTTTTCTAAGGATCTTCGCACTTTAAATATATTATATATATATATATATATATATATCATGTAGTGATCAATTGATGAACGATGCAGTCAAAACTTAGTATATTAAGCTAATCAAATATAATTAATCGATCACTCATCTGAGTATGTATAAGAAACACATTGCATTATATTATTGGAGAATATACTTGTGCACGTATGTGATATATATAGTACGTATTTAGAACTTGATATAGTCGATAATGTGTATATGTGTGTGTGTATGTATATATATATATATAATACATACATATTATACAGTGAAGGTATATTAATGACATAAGATAATATAATCTATAATTCATCTGAGTATTTGTGAAATACGTTATATATTATTATATGGGGTAGTAAAATCGTGTATGTGATGTTTATAGTACGTATGTGAAAGCTGATAGACAATTGAATATATGTATATATACGTATATCTCGTGTAGTAATCGAAATCTAGATAACTTAATCTATGTATCAAAATAGTTTGAATGATACGTTGATATATATCATACTATTGAGGAAGTAGATATACTATTTTGGGTCAATGTAGACACGTGTATGTTGTTGAAGTTGTAATAACGTAAGAGTAGTATTACGAGGTATAAATATATATAATATTGTATTTAAAAGATAATTAATAAAAAATTTATCGTAATTTGCAAAATTCATTGATATTATTATACGATTAAGGAAATATACTACTCGTGTTAATGTGATGATAAAATAACTACTTATCTGATTTATATATATACGAATTGTATTAAATTAATTGGGTGTTGTCTCGATCCCATACACAGTGTATGTACTGTGTATTTATATATATGTACAAATTGTATTAAATTAATTGAATGTTGTTATAAATATTATAGAATTTATTAAAATTTTAATTTGTTAAAAAATAATTTTAATTTATTAACTTATTTTTGTAATTTATTAATTGTAATTTGTTAAATTTTCCGACCACATGTTGTCGGTTTTCATAATATTTTTAAAAAATATTTTTGAATAACCCGACCCGACTCGTAATACATAATATAACACCCAATTATTGATCCAACCCGACCCGACCCAATTCCAAATTCCTTTCTAATTACCCTAATCAGAAGACCCATCCTTACAGCTAACCACCCTCACCCTCAGCTTACAACGACGTACAACAACAACACATCCAACATCGATGATAGCTCACCATCTCAGCCACAACCGTCGTCTCAGCCACCGTCTCAGTCACCGACAGCAGCAACAGCCACCGTCTCAGTCACCCATTTGATTGTTGTAAGTAGATTTACTTGTAATTGCCTTCAAGTAACGAGATTTTGTGATTTCGTGAATATTCTGTAAACCAAATTACCTTCAACAGACTTAACTTCTTCCTCTGTTGTTTTCTCCTTAAGAGCTCTGACTTCGAACTTGTTATTGGAATTTGAGGTAGTTGAAGTTAGTACCTTATTTGGTTTTCTTAAATTTGGAAAAACAGAACAAACATAAATTCTATTGTTGTAGTAGTAGTATTGAGAAGAAACCTGCAAACCAGATGCCATCATTTTTGAAAATCTTAAAGTTTTCAGTTTAACCAAACACTGCCTTTTCTGTCATTGTTGTCGTCTTGAGTTTAGACAGCTTGTCTCCAATGTTGTATGATTTCTTAGTTAATGTCAACCCATAAAGAAATTATTATGGTTATTCAAATATTGGGTTGTTCAATTTTGAGCAAGGTAACAATTAACTAAATTGGTTGTGGTTTGAGTTCTAGGGTTTGGATATTTATTTTATTTAGCTATATTTTAGCTAATTTTTGAAATTTGAGATTGAATTAGCTAATTTTAGGCTTGTTCCTACATTAATTTGATTTTGAATTACCTAAATTTTAGTTAGTCTTGACACTTATTTCTCCATTTTACTCATTAATTGTTTAATTTTTTTGGGGGAAATCTTATTGTTATTCCTTTACTAAATTATTGTAATAATTTAAGTGAAAGATTATTCTTTGTAATAATTTTACTATTTGACAAATTTCGGATTCGGTAAAAGGATTGCTTTGTTATTTTT
>NW_025855523.1:0-3564 GCF_002878395.1 Capsicum annuum
CCTCCGCTGAAGTCACTCCAACCTTTTCCCGAATAGTCTCATTCCGAACTCTATCACCCCTAGTAAGCCCACACATCCAATGCAACATCCGCATTTTCGCCATCCTCAATTTTTGAATGTGAGAGTTCTTGACTGGCCAACACTCCGCTTCATACAACATGGCCTGACGAACTTCTACCCTGTAGAATTTGCCTTTAAGCTTGGGCGGCACCTTCTAATCACACAACACCCCTGAGGCGAGCTTCCACTTCATCCATTCCGCCCCAATACGGTGGGAGATATCCTCGTCAATCTCATCATTCCCCTGAATCATGGCCCCAAGATACTTGAAACTATCCCTTTTACAAACCACCTGGGAATCCAACCTAACAACCACCTTGTTTTCCTACCTCCAGTCATCAAACTTACCTTCCAAATATTCTGTCTTGCTCCTACTCAACCTGAATCCTTTAGACTCAAGGGTTTGTCTCCACACCTCTAATTTAGCATTCACGTCTCCTCTCATCTCATCGATCAAAACTACATCATCTGTAAAAAGCATACACTAAGGCACCTTACCTTGAATACGTCGTGTCAACACATCCATCACCAAAGTAAATAAAAACGGGCTAAGAGTAGATCCCTGGTGCAACCCTATCAAGATAAGAAAATGCTCAGAATCTCCTCCCTCCGTCCTCACCTGGGTCTTAGCTCCATCCTACATGTCCTTGATTGCTCTGATATACGTCATCGGGACCCCACTCACCTCCAAGCATCTCCAAAGAACCTTCCTAGGAACTTTGTCGTACGTCTTCTCTAAGTCGATAAACACCATGTGCAGATCCTTCTTCCTTTCCCTATACTATTCCACCAGTCTCCGCACCAGGTGAATTACCTCTGTCGTCGAACGCCCGGGAATAAATCCAAAATGGTTCTCCGAGATAGACATTATCCTTCTTAACCTCAACTCGACCACTCTCTCCCAAATCTTCATAGTGTGGCTCAATAAATTATACCCCTATAATTGTTACAACTCTGAATGTCATCCTTGTTCTTATATAGAGGGATCACAGTACTCCATCTCCAAGCCTCGGGCATTTTTGCCGACTTGAAAATATCGTTAAATAAATTAGTCAACTATCTCAACCCAGCCTCGCCAGAAAACTTCCAAAAATCCATAGGAATCTTATCAGGCCCCGTCGCCCTACCCCTACAATTTTGCGAACAGCCTCTCTGACCTCCTCTACCTTAAAGCATCTACAATAACTAAAATCACGACACTTCTCTGAGTGCTCCAGCTCCCCTAACATAATAACTCTATCTCCTTCATTATTCAATAACCAATCAAAGTACAAATGACATCTCTTCTTAATGTGACCGTCCTCCACAACACTCTACAATCCTCCTCCTTAATGCACTTCACCTGATCGAGGTCACGACCCTTCCTCTCCCTAGTCTTAGCAAGCCTAAACAACCTATTTTCCCCTCCTTTCTCCTCCAACCTCGCATACAAGCTCTCGAACACTGTCGTCTTGGCTATCGTAACTGCTAACTTAGCCTCCTTTCTATATTTCTTATACACCTCCCTATTAGCCCATTTTTCATCTTCATCCTTGATCTCAACCAACTTAGCATACGCCTCCTTCTTCATCTCCACTTTCTTCTTAACTTCTTCTTTCCACCACCAATACCGCCGACGATGACCAGCCCGACCCCTGGAAATACCCAATACCTCACTAGCAGACTCCTTGATGCATCTAGCCACCCTATCCCACATATCATCCACGTCCCCTCTAAACTCCCACACCCCCATTCCCACCACCTTCTCCTCTATATCCCACGCAGTCGCCGGCGTTAAGCCACCCCACTTAATTCTAGGTTTACCTTCCTCATCTCTTATCTTCTTATCTTTCTTAATACCCAAGTCCATTACCAAAAGCCTATGTTGGGTCAAAATATTCTCACTCGAAATGACTTTACAGTCCTTACACAATACCCTATCCCCTCTCCTAAGAAATAAAAAGTCAATTTGAGTTTTGGCTATCGCACTTCGAAAGGTGATCAGGTGATCGTCTTTCTTCGGGAAGCTTAAATTCACCACTAAGAACCCAAAGGACCTCGCAAAATCCAACTGGGCAGCTCCTTCTTCATTTCTCTCCCCAAAACCAAAACCATCATGCACATCACCAAAGCCTCCCGGTAACGCCCTAATGTGCCCATTGAAGTCCCCTGCTATAACAATCTTCTCAGAACTAGGAACTCCTCTCACCACCTCATCCAAAGCCTTCCAAAATTGCCTCATTTCCTCCCCATCCAAGCCCACTTGCGGGGCATAAACACTACACACGCTCAGAGTAAACCCCCCAATGACCAACTTAATAGTCATCAACCTATCGCTAATCCTCTTAACCCCCACTACCTGCCCTCTAAGCTCTTCATCTACTAAGGTACCAACTTCATTCCTACGCCTCTCACTACCAGAGTACCAAAGTTTGTAACCATCTACATCCCTAGCCTTAGCCCCTACCCACTTAGTTTCCTATACACACGTAATATTGACCCTCCTCTTTCTAAGAATCTTTACCAGCTCTATAGACTTACCCTGAAGAGTCCTTATATTCCAAGACCCCACCCTCAACATATCAACTCTAGCAACACGTCTATCTCTACCGCCCTCAACGCTAGCCCTTGTCCCCACTCCCACACCCGCCCTACCCTCCTCTCCCACCCCTAAAATAGCCCCTGCCCCAACCCCCTCAGACATGACCCTATCCTACCATCAATGTCTACAACCACTACTCCACCAAAAAACAAACAACAATAGTAATAACTAAGTTAAACGGTAGTAAAGGCACAAGCAAATTAGATGGAATAATCAAGGAAACAGTCAATTCCACAAATAATAACTAAGTCAAGCGATGGGATAATTTGGAACACAACACAACAACAATCTCCAAACAGGAATAAGACACAGAAAAGGGAAACAGAACTGAAACAAAAAATAGGGAAATAGAAACAAAATAGTATAAAGGAATGAGAAAATGGTCTGTTACCCCCCCAACCTTTAGTCGAAATCTCAACTACACACTCAACCTTTTAATGTGACCTATTACCCCCCTGAACTTATTTTTACCAAATTTATTATCCCTCCAGTTGCTAACGTGTCACTGGACGTGACTACACGCGCCCATAGGCGCATCAGTTGACTTTTTTTCACTTTAAAATCATTATTTTTTTATTGCCACATCATTATTTTTAATAATTATTATTTTTTCTTAATAAATATTGGCTTCTTCTTCTTTTTCTTCTTCTTCAATATCTTCAATGGTGCAGCTTCAATGGTGAAATGCCGATGAACAGTGATGGGCCGGAAAATTCAAAATTCCGTCGAATTTTTTTTTTGATGAATTTCACGTAATTCGATTCAACATTTTGATTCAACACGTTAATTCAACATTCGATTCAGCTTCACGTAATCAATGGCATTCAAATTTTTTGATTCAACATTCTCACATAATTCAAGTTCTTGGATGCTATTGAAGAAGAAGAAGAAGAAGAAGAAGAAGAAGAAGAAGAAGAAGAAGA
>NW_025855524.1:0-3351 GCF_002878395.1 Capsicum annuum
TAAAAGTGATAAAAGAGTTTGAAAATGAGATGTAGGTGACTCAAGTCTTAATAATTGAGTCTAGGTGAAAATTACTTTATTATGGATTAAGAAAGTTGGGTAAGTTTGAAAATAGCCCACAAGTTTTTAAATTTAAACTTTGATTCAAATATTTACCCAATATAACAGGAAACAGAGGAAAAAAAAAGTGTGTTTCTCTCTCTTCTCATACATTGTTGTTTTCTCTCTCTTAGCAATTTTTCTTGTTCATTGTTGCTGCTGCTTTATTCAACATCTTGTGTTTCATTATCATCATCTTCTACTTCATTATCATCTCTATATTCTTCTTATTGACCATTGTTGTTGTTGTTGTTACCACTATTGCTGTTATTTGACCAATTTCTTAGGTCAAATATTGTTTCATACATCACTTTCCACTTTAGCATTACTTCATAGGAGACTTTGGTAAGTCAAATTATGATTTTTAGTTGAATTTTTTACCTGGGTAACTGCTATTGTGCTGTGTTTTCAACAATAGATAGCATGCGGACAAGAATACAACATAACAGTCATCTGTTTAAATAGATCAATCATCTATTCCGACAGATGAGCTATCTATTGCAATAGAAGACTTATATATTGGATTCAAATTTATGGTTCTATAGTGCCGTAACATGAATCGAACAGATGGGTCATCTGTTGTAATATATGACCCCTCTGTTGCAACAGATTAGTTATCTGTTGCAACAGATTAGTAACCTATTGCAACAGAACCTGAACTTGATTCCAACAGATATGTCAACTATTGTAACAAGGTAGATATATATTACAATAGATTAGTAACCTATTGCAATAGAACCTAAACTCGATTCCAAAAAACACGTCATCTGTTACAATAAGTAAGTCATCTGTCGCAACAAGTTACTTATCTATTGCAACATGTCACTCATCTATTGGTATCATCTTCAAAGGTTCCTTAGTACTATAATATCTATCCCAAATAGGTGCTTCATCTATTGCGACAGATGTATAGTCCATTGCAATATATGATTCACCTGTTATAATAGATGACCCGTCTATTGAAATCAGCTTTAGGAGCGTAGCATAAATACCAACAGGTAAGTAATCTATCATGACTGATCACTTACCTATTGCAACTTATTTTTCACTCGTTGAAACAGATTACACATCTGTTGGGATTCATGTACGGCACTATGAAATCAATATTAACTTTTTTTTAACAAATGACATTATTTAGGTACCACTAATGGAGGGATCAATAACAATAGGGGTGTATTGTCATGTTCAATGGATCGAGAAGAGAAATCAATATGTATAGAGTTGGAAGGAGGGTAAAATACTAAAGACGATAGCTATGACAGTCCAAAGTGATATTTTGTATGATGATTTTATGAACTTAATCCTCAACTATTGTGGATTGAATAGTCAACCAAAAAAACTCGTCATCAACTACATGCACAAATCCTTTAAAAATCTGAGGGTACTACCTTTCAAGATAATTGATCAGGTTTGGTTTCGTGCTTATCTTAGTGATTCATCCAGGTTGGTGTTAAGGGTGTACGTGGTTGAAAATATGAGAGGGAATGAGAAACAGAATCTAGAAGAAGAAGAACAACAACATCTTTGATGATAGTTTAGATGATCTAGACATAAATATTCCAGATGATGATCAAACACCTACGCCCGTTGATATGACCAATACGGTGAGAAGTTCTTCTCGATTGACACAGTCTGGCAATATTTAAGACGAGGAGACTGGCTTTTTCAATGAAATGTGATTAAAGGACAAGAAAGAACTATCTACTATTCTGTTTATTTCTTGCTTGAAGAAAGATTTCAGAATAATGAAGGTAATTAATTCGAGCAAATTATTTTTCTACAAATGTGATAATTCGAACTACAAGTGGTGGTTGAGAAGGGTGAAGTACTTAAGTTCAGATAGATTCGTCATTCATAAACATAAAAAGTATCACACATATGGTTCAGAGTTGTAAGACCCCGTGAATTCCTTAGCTTAATTCAACCCTTTAATCTTGTTAACGGGTCCCAGACTAAGAAAATTTTAACGAAGTATCCAGACTTAGTGTTATTTTAGCCTTCATAAGTTGGTGACTTTATTTCACGATTCTTATGACCTTAAAGTATCGATCTTTAAGTTAATTCATGATCAGGAATGTTAGTAGATGTTCTCGGGTGAGTTTTAAATTTATCGGACCTCGTTTGAACTATGTTGGGATGACCAAAATAATGGGTCGATGCAATATCGACGCGACGTATCAACCATCGCATCGACAAATAATTTTTTCCCCAATTTTAGTGTAATTCTAGTGAACCGATACGGACTCGACGTGGCGCATTGGCTATTGCGTCGATGCCAACGGCGTGGAGCATTGTCCTACGTATCGGTGAGTTAGTTTTTAGTCATTAAAAAGCCATTTCCTAACGGGTGTTATGGTCTTTTTCTCAGTCTTTTATCCCTAAACACAAAATTTATCCTCTTTAGAGGCATAATTCATTCTCTATTCACAAATTACTCAAGAAAAAAAACCCTAGGTGAACTAATTTTAAATTCAAGACTCAATATTTCACCATCATTCTTTAGAAATTTAACCACCAAGGTATGTCAAGTGTTCATCCAAGGGTTCCTTCCACCCTTGGAGTCCAAGAAACCTTTTCAAAATTTAACATTTATTGATTTGGTGAATTTCATGATTGAGTTTGATTGTATTCATGGCTATCATGTTAAGAGGTTTCTAGTTCATGATTTAAATGCAAGATTTATGTAAATTTGATTATCATATGTGCAGTATCATGTGAAATCATGTTAGAGCCTTCAAATTGTGAATTTGGTATTTGAAATTATGTTGCTCACATATTGTTTAGTGTTATGTGCATATACTATGCCCTCCAAGTGTTTTGATGAATTGTCCATATGAGTTGAATAGTGAAATTATATCATGTTAGCATGTATACAAGATCATGCCATATAAATGTTTAACAAAATTCCCCAATGAATGAATGATGACCAAGTAACTAGTTATCATGTCTCAAAATTGTGCCATGACTTTTAATTTATGCTATCAAGTCCTGGGGGGATTTAATACCCGACAATATAGCTATGTACCTACAACCATGGTCATTCAAAGAACGGTATCAGTTATGTCATGATCAGTAGAATTCAATCAGTTACAGAACTCATGAAAACTCAGTAAACTCAGTATCAATCTAGTCCATTTTAGTTCAGAATGATCAGTTCAGTTCAGTTATATTGTACGAATCAGTAACAGTTCAGTCCAGCCTAGTACAATTTAAAATTCATTCTAGTATCTATTTAGTTGGGAGTAAAATTCA
>NW_025855525.1:0-38159 GCF_002878395.1 Capsicum annuum
ACATGACTAGAAACTCGAAGTGACCATACCGAGTATGAAAAACTATCTTTGGGATGTCATATTCTCTCACTCTGAGATGATGATAGCCTGATCTGAGGTCTATCTTAGAGAAATAACTAGCACCCTAAATTTGGTCAAACAAGTCATCTATCCTAGGAAGAGGATACTTGTTCTTGACTATGACTTTGTTGAGCTGATGGTAATCATTACACATCCTGAGAGAACAATCTTTCTTACATGAATAAGACTGGTGCGCCCCATGGGGAAATGATGGTTCTAATGAATCCCTTATCTAAGATATCTTTAAACTATTCTTTCCATTCTCTGAGTTCTGCTGGTGCCATTCTGTATGGTAGAATAGAAATAGGCTGAGTATCTGGAATAAGGTCAATGCCAAAGTCTATTTTCTTTCGGGAGTAATGCCTAGAAGATCTTTGGGAAACACGTCTGAATACTCATTTATAACTGGGACTGATTCAAGACTGGGAGATTCAAAACCTGAGTCTTTAACATGAACGAGATGATAAAAACATCCCTTAGATATCGTTTTCCTTGCCCGAAGGTAGAAAATAAGATAACCCCTGAAAGATTAAGTATTACCCTTCTACTCTAGGATTGACTCATTCGGTAATTGAAACTGAACTATTCTATTTTTGCAATTGACTGTGGCATAGCAGGAATGAAGCCAATCCATGTCGAGAATGGCATTAAAATACGTTATCTATAACTCGACTAAATATGCTTAGGTGGCTTTCTAAAATATTATAATCGGGCAGTACCTGTATAGTCATTGAGCTATGATAGTTTTACCCACTGGGGTAGAGACGTAAAAGGGCTCTGCTAAAATTTTGGGACTGATTCTGAAATTGCCTACTATATAAAGAGTAACTAAAGACAAGGATGCACCTAGATCTAGCAAAGCATAAACATGAACATGGAAAATCTTAAACATACTAGTAATGACATCAAGAGAATTTTCCTAATCCTGTCAGGTCTGAAGAGCATAAAGTCTGTTTGGGCATTGTCCACTAGTACCACTGGAAGTGGCACACCGCTGATTTAGGTGACCAGACTGGGCTGTGGAATGATTTTTTTGACCCTGCATATCTGACTGCGGACACTCTCTAACCATGTGTCCTGGCTTGCCACAACTAAAACAAACATAGCTACCAGCTCTACAGGTACCCTTATGGTTCTTACCACAAGTCTGACACAGGGGGTTAGTTCTAGCACTGCTGACACTGCCCTGATACTTAGAGCCTGGTTCTTGATCTCAGTTACTATCTATGAATGTCAGAATTGGGGCGCTGACAGAAGAAGGAGCTGGAACTGCTAGCTTAGGACAAAACTGCGAATGGTTTCCTCCTTCTAATTTGGGTTAAGAAAAACTGAAACTGCCTGACCTTGCTCTCTTGTTTTGCCTCTCCCTAGTCCTATTCTTCTACTCCTCTATTTGTTGAGCATGGGTCATGAGCCTAGCTAAAGTCATATTATTGTTCAGCATCGCAGACCTACACTTATTTACCATGCTATCATTTACCCCTGATACGAAATTGATCATCCTAGCCCTGTTGTCTGCAACCACATAAGGTGTATATCTGGCGAACTGAGTAAATATGAGAGATTACTCTTTAACCATCATAGTTCCCTGCTTTAGGTTGATGAACTGTGGAACTTTTGCCTCCCTCAGCTCTTGGGGAAAGAATCTGTCTAAGAAATCTGTGACAAATTCCTCTCACTCTATAGGATCTACATTCTCTAACCTCTCAGACTTCCACTATTTATACCAAGTATTAGTAACTTCCTTTAATTTGTATGCGGCTAACTCGGCACTCTGATAAGAAGTAACTCCAATGATATTTATAACCTTCAGGATCTGGTCAATGAATTCTTGAGGGTCTTTATCAGACTTAGACCCAAAGAAAGATAGAGGGTTCATTCGAGTAAAGTCTCCAATCCTAGCTGCAGCTGAGTTGGCCACTAGATTGTCATGAATAGCTAGTGGCCGTTCATTTTGGGCATCCACAAATTGAGCAAGAGTGGTAAATACAGTCTTGAACTCCACATGTGAAACATGATCGCCCAAAGGTTCTTCGGACTGAGGGGGTGACTGACTTCTTCTATTTAGAGGCATGTTCTGAAATAAAGAGAAAAAGAGGATTAGACTAAGAGACTAACTTGTGATTATTCTTATTGGCACGACATGAATACTAAAAGATGGGAAACTATTCTAAAAACATCTCATAGCCTCTTGAGCATAAATATGGTGTGCAACACACCCATGTACAAGACTCTACTAGATGAGACTTTCATACTTCCTAGGACTCTATTGAACCTTAGGCTCTGATACAAATTTTATAACACCCCAATTTTCTGAACCGGAATGCTACACGGTGGTTATGACCCCGAATGATCACAAGTTAACCCATGAATGATATATGTACCTTACACTGTATAGTATACATATAAAATGCAGAAAACATGAACAATAGGCCATAAGGTTCAACTGAATAAAATATCTGACAAATCATAACATCCATATAGGGTAACAAATACCAAAAACAACTGAAGTCTAAAATAAATCTGAATTAAATCTGAAATCCTCTAAATACTATCTAAGTAAGGAGTTGAAGAAACATGTCTCCAACTAACTCTGTAAACAAAAAGATAACTAAAGAAAATAAATAAAGTCAAATAATATCGTCCTCGAATGAAGAGGATTCACAACAACTCTATATACTGAAATACGATACCTACTACTGATCTGGACCTTATAGATCTGAAACTATCATGCAATATAAAAGAATGCAACATAGTGCAAATATATCAGTACAACAGAAAGTACTGAGTATAGAGTGAAGTAGGCTATATGCAAAAGGGCTTACATGCTTGAGCAATGCTAACTGAAACACTAATATGAATGTGAGCGGGCAAACATACATACATAGTAACTAAGATTGTGAATATGTGATATCTAGATTTGTATGCTAATACATGGTTTATTGATATCTAACATGACTAATACTGGGATTTTTGATAACATGGATGACTTTGTCTAATAGTCCTGAATCTGATGGAACTACCTGAGTTCCATACTGTAATTGAATTGACTATATCTGACAGTCCTGGTATACTAAAATCTAAAGAACTCTCTGAGTTCTTTTACTGAGATTGAGACAGAAACTGTGGGAGATAGCTTTTTAACTGACATGCCCTAAATGCACAATAATAGCTGAGCAGGGGTCCAATCTGTGCCCTGATTGGAAGGTGGTCAATACCGCGTCACTGGTAAAAACAAGCTGTGAGTGACCCTTATCTGGCAGGTTACTCTAATAAGAATGGTGGGACCTTGGTCTGGCAGGTCAACTCACCTCATCAACCCTAATCTGACAGGTTAAGATGTCTTAACCTATACTAGCTATATAGTTCTAGAACACGAGGATGACTACTAAGAATCACACCCTTATCTAGTAGGTAAGTCCCCATTCTTGGGTTCACTCGGTGCTAACTTATACTCTAATCTAAAGAGATTGAATATGATTAACTGATTGTACATGGACTTAGTAACTGACTCCTATTGACTGATGGAATAGTACTATTAACTGAGAATCTACTGAGATCATAAGATTTCTGAGATTTTTTGAGTTACATAACTATATCAGTTCTATAGATCATGGCTTGACTGAGAGTATTGTGACAACATGACATAGCTCTAGGCACATAACTATATTTTTTGAGTATAAGTACCCTCGGACTTGATGGAAGGAATCTGACACACATGACTGACATGATCATAAGAATAAAGTCCACAATTCACAATATCATAAGTAGGGGATTTCATACTACACTTGGTTCTTAAATCCTTATACATGAAAGTGGATGCGCACAACATGTATATGCTCATGTTACTTCAATATCATGCTCATTTTATATTACAATAATAACACACAACAATGACATAGAGTTCATGTAGAGTCATAGAGAATAGAACATGGTTTTGTCATTTAAGCACTATTAAGTCATAAAAATATAGATTCTATCATTGTTGGCATTTTATCAAACACCTTATATACACAATGTTGGGCATAGGTGTACTTATCAATTTGACAATCTTAATCCATCCAAATTCATGGGTTTCAACTAACCTACTCACATGCTTCATGAAAAACACATCAAGATACAATCTTGAATCCAAACAACAATCATCAACATGAATATATTCATAACACAATAAGGAAATCACAATTTATAATTTAAAACATGATTCTTGAGCTTTGTAGATGAAAGGGATCCATGGATGAACACTACTCTTACCTTAGTGATTGACTCTTGAAAGAGACCTAATTTTTTTAAAGGTTCTTGAAGAAATCCTTAGGCTTGCTCTTGATTTTTCTTGACTAGGGTTTAACCCCTTTGGGAGAGAATGTTCTTGTTCTTGAGAATATGATCTTAAGAGGAAACCCTAATTTTGTGGTTGAAAGGGTATGAGAGATCTCTTTGAGATTTTTAACTAAAGAGAATGGAAGATAATACGCTCCTTGAGGGTTATAAGTCAGGGGGAGTGAAGGAAAAGACCAAAATACCCTTGTTAAAATATCTCTTAATTGCTGGAAAAATATAGCTGACGACATTCATGACAAGTCATCAAGTTGGTGATAAGTCATCATGAACTATTGTTACAATAAGGTAAAATCTTGATTTTTTAGTTAAGGTTGGCGACATTAGTGATAGGCCATCATGGGTATGACGACTTATCACAAAATATCGTCACTAGGGTGGAAATCTGCCCAGGCCTAACGACATTGGAGATAAGTCATCATGCTTGTGATAACTTATCATGAATGTCGTCACTCAGTTTCCCAGCCTGACATGCTGGAGTAAAATAGGCATAACTCCTTTCTCCGAAATCAAATTTAACCTAAAGTAAGGAAGGATGACAGTCAAGGATAATGCTTTAAAATTCCATCTGTTGTCCTGATTTACTCATGAATTTGTATCTAATATAAGGGGCTAAATAATAAATTTTTCTTCAAAATTTTTTCGTGAGTTGATCTTAAGTGTAAGGCTCCCTTGTTGAGCAAGGACATGGACATCTCCAAATTGGTTGTGATATGTAGAAAATCTAAAAAGAGAAAATAAAAAAGGCTGATAATGGCGAGAGGAAGAGTAAGAAATTCCAGCATTCAGAGTGAAGTAAGAGACAACAACAGAATGTAAAGTGATCTAAGAAAAAGAGATAGGGGAGTCCTAACTCCTATTACACCCCTAGCGCTCCCTACCTTAAGTTATTCAGTGACTGATGTTTTAAGAGTGGTGACGCTTCTAGGGCATAGGGTGCCTAATCTAAGACTAGTGGGGCCCAGTCAGCACCATCCTACCCTCTCTTTAGTTTTTATGGTTAGCATATTCATGGCTATTGTGATAAGGGGAAAAATTTATATTTTATGTATGGTCAGATTGGGTATATGCAGTGTGATTTTCCCTCTAGAGTTGCTTCTGGGGCGCACAAGGTTCCCATTACCTCTTCATCATCTCCTACACCAAAGGGTGCTACTTTTGGCTCTAGCACTAGGCGTAATAGCCTTAATGCTCTCACTTCTTTATAGAAGTTTGAGGAATCTTCGGATGTTATTAATGGTATTTTGAAAGTCTTTTCTCATAATGCATAATGTTTACTTGATCTGGGGTCCACTCTCTTTTATGTGATTGTGTTTGTGGCTGTGTATTTTAGTTTTGATCATCAATGTCTGTCAGATCCTCTTTTTGTTTCTACCCCAGTAGGAGACTCTGTGGTCTCAGAAAAGTCTATAGGGGTGTGTGGAATATGTTGGTAATAAAGAAAATATGGTTGACTTGATAGATTTAGATATGGTTGACTTTGATGTTACTATAGGAATGGACTGGTTATACTAGTGCTATGATTCTCAAGACTATTAAACTGTTAAGGGCATGTTTAATTTCCCTAATGAACTGATTGATGAATGATAGGGAAGTTCTATAGTACCTAAGGGGAGGTTTATATCATATCTTAGATCACGGAGGTTAATCTCCAAGGGGTGTCTCTATCAGCTGGTCTGGGTTAAAGATTCTAAATCAGAGGGTACTTCTTTTCTTTTTTTATATGGTAAATGAATTTCCTAAAGTTTTCCCTGATGACCTTCCTGGTGTCCCTCACGATAGGGAGATTGAGTTTGGGATTGACCTTGTTTTGGACACTCATCCTTTTTCTATTCTCCCATATAGAATGACTCCAGCTGAGTTGAAGGAGATTAAGAAGCAATTGAAAAATTTCTTAGACAAAGGTTTCATCTATCCTAATGTGTCCTCATGGGGTGCACCTGTCTTCTTCATGAGAATGAAGAAAGGTTACCTTTAGATGTGTATTTATTACTGATAATTGAACAAGGTGATAGGAAAGAATAAGAACCCTCTCCCGAGAAATGATGATCTCTTCGATCAGCTTCAGGGTGCCAAATTCTTTTGTAAGATCTATCTTTGAACTAGGTATTACCAGTTAAAGATTAGGGAAGTGAATATCACTAAGATAACTTTTTGTACCCAGTATGGGCATTTTGAGTTCTTGGTGATGTTATTTAACTTGACTAATGCCACTAAGGCATTCGTGGATTTGATTAATAGGGAATTCTATAAATTTCTAAATATTTTTATGATTGTCTTCAATCATGATATTCTGGTATACTCTAGGAGTAAGGAGGATCATGCTGATCACCTTTGCTTTGTGTTACAGACCTTGAAAGATTAACAATTGTATGCTAAGTTATCTAAGTGTGAGTTCTGCTTAAATACCTTAACTTTTTTGGGTCATGTTGTGTATAGTGAAGTGATTATGGTGGATCCTCAAAAAGTTGCTATGGTTATGAAGTGGCCTAGATCCATGAATCCAACTGATATTTAGAGTTTCATAGGTTTAGCTGGTTATTTTAAGAGGTTTGTGGAGAGTTATTCCTCTATTGTTTCTCCATTGACTAAGTTGACTCAGAAGAAGGTAAAGTTTTTTTGGTCTGACGCTTGCGAGGGATGTTTTGAGAACTTATAAGATAAGTTGACTTCTACTCCAGTCTTGACTCTACCTGAGGGTACTAAGGGTTTTATGGTCTGCTACGATACGTCCTGGGTTGGTTTGGGCTTTATTTTGATGTAGGATTGTTAGGTGGTTGCTTATACCTCTAGACAGTTACAGGTTTATAAGAAGATATATTTGACTCATTACTTGGAGTTGTCATGGTATTCGCATTGAAAAATCGGCGGCACTATCTGTATAGGGTCGATGTTGATATCTTTGTTTTATCATAAGAGCCTATAGTATGTGTTCACTCAGAAAAATCTTAATCCAATGCAAAGGAGGTTGTTTAAGTTGCTGAAAAACTATGATATGAGTTTTCACTACTATCTAGGTAAAGCTAATATGGTTGCTAATGCTCTTAGCATATTGTCCATGGGTAGCTTGTCATATGTGTATAAGGATAACTTGGATTTGGTGAAGGATATTCACTTTTTGTCTATCCTTGGAGTTTGTCTCTTGGACTCTAAGGATGGTGGTGTGTTGTTCCAATAGGTGGGGCAATCATCTCTTGGTTAAAAAATAAAGGAGAAACAGGTAATGGATTTTCCTTTGATGAAAATCAAGGATGGTATAGGTAATTAGAAAGTGATGGCCTTCGAGATCAGAGGTTATGGTAACTTGAGGTACCAAGGGAGGTTATGTGTTCCGATATTGATAGATTGCTATGTAGTATTCTAGTCGAGGCTCACGAATTATGGTATATGGTTCAAGCTGATTCAACAAAGATGTATCACGACCTTACAGAGATGTATTGGTGTAAAAACATCAAACGGGATTCAGACAACTTTATGGCAAAGTGTATAGTGTGTAAACAAGTCAAGGTGGAGCACACGAGTCCTACCGGGCTACTCTAAGAAATTAAACTACCAGTGTGGAAATATGAGACTAGTAATCTAGATTTTTTTTACTGACCTTCTGCGGTTGAGAAATCAGTGTGACTCCATTTAGGTTATCTTGAATAGTATGACTAAGTCCGCTCAATTCTTGTCCATGAGTATTACTTATTCTATCGAGGATTATGCAAAATGTTACCTACAAAAAGTGGAAAAGTTTCATGGTGCGACAACTTTGATTATTTCCCATCATAGTACTCAATTCTCTTTACATTTTTATGCTCTTTTTAGTGTGGTTTAGGGATTAAAATGAGTTTTAGTATGGCTTTTTACCCACAGTCAGATGGGCAAGATAAAAGGACCATTCAGTCTTTGGACGATATATTGCGAACACGTGTGATTAACTATGGTGGTAGTTGGTTTGTCCATTTACCTTTGATTGAATTTGCTTATAACAATAGTCACCATTATAGCATTGGTATGGCCCCGTTTGAGGCATTGTATGGTAGGAGGTGTAGATCTTCTATTTGGTGGTTCAAGGTTGGTGAAGTAGAAAGTTTTTGCCTAAATTTGATTCACCAAGCTTTGAAGAAGGTGAAAGTAATTTGAAATAGGTTTAAGACTGCCAAAAGTCATTAAAATTCCTATGGGTATGTGAGGAAAAGAGATTTGGATTTTGAGCTTGAAAATAGGTGTTCTTGAAGTTGTCTCCCAAACAAAGAGTAATGTAATTTTGAAAGAAATGAAAGTTTAGTCCCCGATATATTGGCCCGTACTTGATTTTCAGAAGGGTTGGTGATGTTGCATATGAGTTGTATCTTTATTCTAGCATGAGTTCCATTCATCCGGTATTCCATGTGTCTATGTTGCAAAAATATGTGGGTGATCCTTCAGTTGTTGTTTTCTTGGAGAAGTATTATGGATTCTTTGTCCTATGAGGAGGTCCTGGTGAGGATCTTACATCGGCACGCTCATTGGTTTTAAATGAAAGCTATGGCTTCGGTGAAGGTTCTATGGCGGAACATAAAGTCCGAGAAAGTTACTTGGGAAGCCGTCGAGGACATAAAGTCCAAGTATCTATTCTTATTTCTAATTCTAAAAAATAGTGCTTGAGGTATGTGTTATTCTTAATATCTTATTTTCTATCTTTGTTAATGATAGATTGTGAATTCTTTCGTATTTTTTTTCTTTCTTAAAGGTAAGAGTAGAGACATTTGAGGCTTAATCATATTTGTATTGCCTTGTCTTATCATTTGAGGACAAATGATCCTGGGGGAGGGGGAGACTTAAACACCCCAAACTTTGGCACTTACAAATTCCCTGAGTCTTGAACCTACTGATCCTCATACGACTCACACCATGACTCGTATAGTGTGGTTACAGGTAAAGGGACCCTAGTCATATGTTGGTCAGTGTGATATTAGCCATGTTCTATTCTAGACACGAGAAGACTCCATATGAATCTTATCTTTAAATGATGAGAGGTAGGGCCCAAACCATATGTTGTTAAGTTTTTGGCCTTTGATGATCTGCCTAGGGTACGACTTGTTGATACTATTCATATGGTGTGATACATTTTAGGCAAGAAAGTTGTATGTTGGATAGAATATGGTGTCAAACTTTTTGATCAAGTAATAATTTGAGGGTGCCACTCGTATCATGTGGTTATGAGTTAAACGGTCCAATCATACCCACCTGCATTTCTTTATAGATTTTAAGCTGAGGGTATTTTGGATATTTTCCACCCTAAACCCCTAAGACCTCACATCTTATAACACTTTTTGGACATGTGACTCTTCCTTCTTTATTAGTTCACAAAATTAAAGCGTTTCAACTATTGTTCATGGTTAATTAATGGTAGTTTTGAAAGCCATGGTTGAGGGTTTGGATGCATAATATTGAGAATTGTTTTCTCATGTTTTAACTTATGATTATACATGTTTTGATAATGGTTTTGCACATGCGGTTTCACGGGAATTGTGATTTAATGAATGGGTGATGTTTAACCTTAGACTTGATTGTTGTTGCCTTTGAATAATATTTTGCAAATACTATGCCCTCTATTTGTTTGTGAAAATTTCAATAAGAAAAATCTTGTCACATATGAATTATGTTTGAACTAAGGCATTGGCCTATGAATGCTGATGATTTCTGAATTGTTTTATAAAGGCCTTGTTGTCCATAAAATAATTAGAATTTTAACCTAGGTGGTTTAATTGGCTAAATGGGTTCGAGTCCCTAAATGTTGAATTCAATTGATATTTTTAGTTTAGACAATAGGTTCAAGTCCAAATGTTGATTAATATTTATTATGGCATATTGTATGCTTGCAAGTGGTGGTTGGTATGATGATACCAATAGGATGCCTTTGTTAAGTAATTAGATAAATAGTTGTGTATATTTGTAATGAATATCTTAATTGGGCTTTAAAGCAGGATGTGTAGCCGGGCCGTGAAAGTAGAGTCCGTAGGACTAACACTAGAAACCGCACAAGTAGGTGTAGGTATCTATATGACCGAGAGGTTTGAGTCCCCTGAATGAATATATGGAAGGGGGGATACAGTCTCCTATATTGTATACATTGGCGCTGAAGTCTCCTTGATTATGCGGAGAGGATCGAGTCACCCATAAAGGAATATACGAAAATGGATATTCTCTGGTTCGTGCAGCTACATGCACTGGGGCCTTTCCAACTAAGCGAGAACTGGGACTATATAGCCCGTGGGTACCTTGTTTTATGGATTATTCTACACAAGCTAGGTTAAGATTTTCAAAGATCATTCTAAGCCTTGTTCCCTATCCCAACACTAAATATATATATGTATACATGTAAGTGAATATGATGATTTGATTTGGTTTTGAATAATGGCATTATTTTATTCCTCTATCCCAGAGTAACATGCTAGCACTCCAACTGCTAATCATTTTCGGATGTTGTATCCCCATGCAATGCAGGGGCCAAAACTTCTTCTATATTTCCTATGCAGTGATCAGGTGTTTGAGTGGATCTTGAGTTGACATTGAGGTTGTTAGCTTCCATAGATTGGAAGGCTTTATTTCATAGTCTATTTATTTCATGTCTTGGACTTTTTCTAAACTTTGTTTTGTCTATTATCGGGGGCTTATCCAGACATTTTATTGACTTTGGATTTGTAGAGGCTTTGTTGGATTACTGTGGATTTGGGTATATTATTTTTGTGGATAGGTTTAGACATTTCATGAGTTATCATTAGTTTCATTTTGCACTATCTTATTATATGTTTTGAACTCATCATACACTTGAAGTTATTGAGCTAACTAGATTAGGTGAATGGGGTAATCTCTGTTCCACATATGATGATTTAGCCCTGTAATTTCTCCAGTGCAATGGATTCTTATATTTTTCAACACTTTTAGCTGTCGGCTAAGTCCGTGCATTTATACATATACATCATTAGTATTGGACAAAAAATATTGATTTTGATGATGGTTATCAAAAATTATAGACTAGGACTAGGTCGGTATATATGGGTACTACTGAACCTCTCAGAAGCCCATTAATATAAGGACCGTCACGTCGGAGAAGAGAGGTCATTGTAGTGCCTTTGTGAGCCATCGAGCTTGAGGACGTGCATATATTGGGTTATGTTATGGAACTTAGTTAGGTTATTGTAGTATGGATTTTACTTTTCATTCATCCTTGCATGTAAATTACCTATCACTAGAATGCGCCTATATCTATCATCATTATGGAGGGTTGCATAGGTATAGGTTATGAGTCTTGTGAGTGGTGTGTTGTGTGTTAATTAGGCCTTTCGAGTTACAGGCTCGATTTAGGTATTGTTTGTTTGTGCTAGATGGTTAATACACTGTGCTACTATTATGGCTACTGATAGGTTAATGACTAGACTGGTGCTGACATTTCATGTATTAATCTTATTTATTTCTTTACGGTTGTATTATTATGGATTATTATCTAATGTTTATATGCATGGATTTAAGATCTTGATATGTTAGTACTAATTCGTACTATGATTAGGAGGGCCAAAGATTCTAGTATGACTACTTTAGGTTGTACTTTTGGGTTAGCCATATTTATGTACATACGCTTATATATGTAGTTATTATAATACAATATATCCCTCCCTCTCATCATATGTTTATGTTAATATCCATTCTTGGGCTTGTATACTATTAAATATCCTTTATATGCTATTTATCTATATATGGGCCAGCAATATATTGTATAGTGCTTAGGTTCCTGAGCATTGCTAGAATAGGATAGTTTGTCCTTATTGCCTCCTAAGCTTTACTATATTAGTTCACTAGATATTTAAGTATAATTTACATTCATTCTTGCATGTTATGTATATTTGCATTATCTCTGGATCTTAGTTGCTAGTTTTCTACTAGGTACCATGAGTTTAGTACTTATACTACATTTCTGCTGCCTGTAGATCATAGTAAGGGTACTCACTATTGTTGTGTGCATCGTGTAAAGTAGCTATGGTTCATCTTTAGTATGTTAGTTCCCTAGATATTTGAGCATTGTTCATGTTCTTTCGTGTATGTTATGTATATGTTCATTATCTTTGGAGCTCAGTCAACAGTTTCCTATTAAGTACCATATACTTGGTACTCATACTACACTTCTGCAGAGTACAAATTATAGTATGGGTTCTCACTATTATTTTATGCGTTATGAAGAGCTACTACTGTTCAGAGGCATAGGGTGAGCTACTAACAATCCAAATATTATTGTTCTCCCTAATATGTACTAGAATAATCTCTACGGTATATTCAAAGATGGGTTTTATCAGTATATTCATTTAGTACTTTATATTGTAGTCTCATTATATTCGAAGCTCTTATACTAATTCCACTATTTTTTAGGACTATCCTGTATATTTATCCTTATTGCTATAGTAGTAGTTTTTGACTACTGGTTGTATTACCTAATGGTGGGTTATAGTAGGTGCCATCAAGATCTAAGAAATTCAATCGTGATTGGTATTAGAGCCTAGGTTTAACTATCTATTGGTACAACATCTTAGTGTCTAGTAGAGTCTTGTAGATTGGGGTAGAGACGTCTTTATCCTATCTTTGAGGTGATATGAAACATTCATAGGAAAGTCTATTCTTTATTCCCTTTTATGTGTCTGTAATTCAATGATCTTCAAGTATCTTCTTGACTTTAGTCTTTCCCGTATGGTCGATTCAAAGTTGTCAATAGATGCAAATGGGATTTTAGTACACATTCCTAGATTATCAGAGCAGCATTAGACAAGGGATTTAGGAACTAATGTCGAGGATATTTAGCATCAGTTAGAGGATTTGGGGCCAGCCTAGGATCTTATATAATCATAATTATTTCATCCTTTTGAGATTCAATAATAGTAATCCTAAGACTTTTTGTGGATACCTCACTGCCAAGGATGGCATTTGGTTCATCTTGTAGTTCTGAGGCTAGATTTTGGTTTGTTAGTATTCATTAGGTTTCTTTATCCCTTTCAAAGAATGATATTATGTTTTTTGAGTGGGATAGGCATATTCATATGATATATCCTTCATAGCATTACTTAATGCATAGATTTATAAGAGGATTCTCCCTACAACTCTATATTTAATCAGAGCACTTGATATCAACTAGGTCTTTATTCCTTTAGGTTGTCGACCATGAGAGAGATATAGAGAGTGCATGTATTGATACTTTTGGTGGTGGTGGTAAGAGACTAAGTCATTAGTATAATGCTATTAGTATTACATCGGGGAGTGAGGATCCTCTTAGTGTAGGTCAACTTTATATAAAGCCTATTAGTTCTACACAGGTAGTATTTTAGACTATGGATGACTCTCAGGTTAGTCGTGGTGATCATAATAGATATGATTCTTATTGAACCTTGTAGAGCATTTGGTATGGATCTTTAGGCCATGAAAGTTATTTTGAATTAGAATGGGCAATATCTTAGAGTATCCTAAGAGCTTGTTTTGGTTATGAAGTGATGGGACATTGGCCTAGAGAATTCCCCTTACATGAGTTGGTTATTTAGATAGATTTATTATATGTTCCTTGCAATCCTTAAGTTCCTGAGATATGTTATAATTATGGGGAGGATGGTTATTTTAATAGAAAATGTCCTCGGTGTTAGTTGGTTTGTTAGTTGGGGTTAGCTCTTGTTTTATGCCAAGTTAGGGTTTCAGGGGTTATCAACGATAGTAGAGAGCTCGATAACTAGTATAGAGAGTGTACCTGACATGGGATTTTTTGTAATTTAGCTTATCTATATCATTCTCATAGTTTTGTGGCTCCTTCGGTTAGAGGCATAGCGTTTAGTGTCTCAATTGATGATTTAGACAGTTATTTTTTGTATGGACACATTTATATTCATTCTCCCTTGTACTCGTTAGGCATGTGACTTCTAATTACACCATGGTAAGTACACTTTTATTTTCTGCATTTACTTTTTTATTTGAGTATTGGGGTTCTAGCACCCATCACTGATTGTATCCCTTGATTTATTTATATCGATTATTGTGTGTCCTAATAAAGGGTTCATAATTATATAACTACCCCTATAGTATATCAGTTTTAGTAGTGGATGGAGTAGATCAATGTTGATATTTCCTTACGGGTGTAGAATTTGAGTTTGAGTCCTATTTACCTTGGGATATTGGCCTTCTTGTGGCCCTATAGTGGTACTTGTTGAATTTATTTTGCTAATGCTTATTCTTTATATTGATGTTTATATTATTTTTTAATTATTTTCATTGTTTGGTGTTTATCGATCCTCTCTTGGTAGATGGTTAGGCTAGTGTTATCGAGTTAGAATTTCCCTTCCTCTAGTCTGTACTTATTAGCTTAGATGGTTATCTTGGTTGGATGATTTTTATCTTGAAGCAAGGTGAGGTTGGTCATTTTCCTCTTCTGGTAGGTGATAGATAGGTTATGGAGTCGATTATTGCAATGAAGGTAAGTTGAACTTTTAGGGTTCTTTTATGGTTCTAGAGTTGGTGATTATGTTATGTAGCCCATTTTTAAGGCTGGTCAGTATGGGTTCGTTCATCTGAGTCGGGTGGTTTATCTCCCAGTAGTGGTACGTGTATTAGTATGGAGTTGGACACTCTGTTCATATTGGGATGCAATTCTTATTCTAATGGAGTTGAGAGAGTAAAAGATTGTTGATCGTTCTTGTGGCCGCTTCTTACATTTGTAATTGAGTATTCATTATTGCGGTGGAGTATTGGATATATCAATTCCTAGATAAGGTTGCATTTCTCTAAGTGGCTATAGTTTTGGCTATGACAAGTACAGTTTGTTGCCTTGGAGAGTTCTTGAGTATACTTTGGTTGGTTCATGCCATATAGCAGATTTGGAGTTGGTTGCATATGTTTTCAGTCGGTGATTTATCCTCCATTTTGATTTTATTCTTCAACTACATTTTGGTTTTAGTTTTAAAATGATTTAGTAAGGATATGTATGATTGGGATACTAAGGTTGATTGGGTTTAATTGTCCTTAGATCAGACTCATTAGCTTAGTTTCAGATTTGACGCGTTGGAATGATAATTTAGAGGTTATGACAGATTTGGAGTGCTTGTTAATCTTCAAGTTCAGCTTGGGTAGTTGAGATCGAGCGGTTCAACTTTAATGTTCAGATTTTAGAGCGAAGTTGTATAGTTTGGGTGCAATATTTGTTTTCTGATTCATCTTAATTGGGATTTCATCTATAGGTTGTCTAAGACTACACCGTTTCTATCTACTATGACTTTTTTAGTTCTAATTTATTGTTGTTGATTGGTATTCAGATTATAGTCCATTGGCATGGTAGAAAATAAGCCTACCCCCAAAATAAAAGGAGATAGATTGGCTCTAATTTCCAATAGCTCACCCTATATCTACGGTTTATAGCTCTATAAGATGATAGCATCAATGATGATGACTTGTACTAAGTTCTGTATTTTTCAAAATGATGCAGAAGTGGTGTATGAGTACCAAAACATGTGATACTTAGTAGGTATCATAGGCTAACTAAGCTTAAATAATATACAAGTATAGTAATGTGCCAGGATATGATTAAGGTAAGAAAACAGGGTTAGGAAGTAGAGTAATAGGTTAAAGCTATAGAATCATGGTTAACAAAAGTAAATAACTCAAAAATCATAAAGTATGTGTAATGACCATCCAAGTAATTTTCTCTATACACATGCATTTTTGGTGTTTCGAGCCTTCCCATAGTGGCTACGGGTCATTTATGATTTGTTTGAACTGTCAGTTTGATTATCAGACAGTTCATTTGGATTTTAGGCTCATTTTCTTATTTTGAAGCTTTCCTATTTAGGATTTGTTCTCTGCTAAAAATCCTAGTAAATGATTATCGATGGCAATTTGACAGTGCCATCACCTTCGGAATGTTCATTTTAGGACAGAGGGACCCTTTGTCCGGTCTCGAGGCTTTCAAATTTGTTTTCGGCTATTAGGCGGATTATATGAAAAATGAAACTATACGCATGATCTCCATGTTTAGTCAAAATGATCTCGGATGGAATTTTTTATTATTTCATTAGATCTAGAATATGTTTTACAATGAAATTGCACTATTTGTTCATGTTCATGTTGAAGTTCATAGGGTTCCGGAATGTGTTTTCGAAGTTGTTGGTGTTGGTGTGGTCTCTTAAGTGACCATTGACAGTTTGACCTGGTCGATTAAGTGAACAATTGGCTGCTTAAGAAAAATTTTGACCCCTTTACCAAGTCGTATAAGCAATCAAAATGTCTTTTAATCAATCATTCTGAGTATAAGACCAAATAAAACTATTTCCATATTCTAATACCCCGAAAAATCCACCAATATTAGAGCCATGTACCAAGATCATGCATAGTACATCATGGTTCTTTTATAATTTTATTATTAAGTTAGATGTATATTAAGGCTTCAAATAATTTCCAGCTATCAGACGAATCAAAACATTCCTTAACGATTGAATTCTTCAAGAGGATATTGGTATAGTCAATTACAAACGACCATATCTCTCATTATAATTTGAATTTTTTAGCTCATGACCTATGAAAACATAGATAATTGAATTAGCTTTCCAATGATACCTATTTCACCTAAATACGATATCGGAGCAAAGAGTTATTCCTATTTTACTCCAGCATGTCAGGCTGGAAACTGTGTGACAACATTCGTGATAGCTTACCAAATTTGTTATGCCCTACCACGAAGGTCATCATCCTTAGGAAGAAATCAGCTCCTAAGTGATGACATTCATGGTAGCTTACCACATTTGTGACACCCTATCACTAAGGTCGTCAACCTTAGGCAGAATCCAATTCCTGTGTGACGACATTCGTGGTAGCTTACCACATTTGTGATGCCTTACCACGAAGGTCGTAATCCTTAGGCAGAAACCAGCTTCTGTGTGACGACATTCGTGGTAGCTTACCACATTTTTGATGACTCGTCACAAATGTCATCAGCTATGATTTTCAACAACTGGGAATATATTTCATAAGGATATTTTGGTCTTTTCCCTTCACTTTCCACGACTTATAACCCTGAAAAGGCATAATTTTCCAATTTTTCTTTAATTAAGCATCTCAAAAACCCTCTCTTACACTCGTAACCACAAGATTAGGGTTTCCATCAAACTCATGTCTCAAAAGAAAGATTCAAGCCTTTTTCCAAGATAACTGAGAAGTAAGTTTCCCAATCCAAGAACTCTCCAGCAAATCATCAAGGTTTACTTTCTAAGGTATGCGTGTGTTTATTCATGGACTCCTTTCATCCATGAAGTTCAAGAACCCTTTTCTAAAACTATATATTATGGTTTTCATGTTATGAATGGATTGTTGATCAAGTTTATATGTTAAATGATGCCAGGATAGAATCTTTGTGTTATTATGTATCTATGACATCATATGAGTGTAAAACATGTAAGTTTGATTATTTATGATGAGTGATTGTATGATTTACACCTATGCATAAGTTATGCATGTAAGGTGTTTGATAAAATACCTAAGAGACTAGAAATCATGCACTATAGCTAAATTGTGACTAAGGGAAGGATTCATGATAGACCTCTATGATTCAATGTCATCTATGTTGATAATGTGTCTTGTGAACACTGTTGGATTTCTCATGAACTAGTCTTATGGAATTATGCTACGCTAACTTGCAAAACCCACTCAAGTACAAGATGTAGAATACCCATATACTTCATGTAATTTCCCAAGTTATGATATTATGGATTATGGTTATAATATATAATGAGCATGATATTGAAAGCTATGCTAGTATATACATGTTGTATGAAATTTTCTTCCATGAAATAGATTATTGAGAACCATGATTAGTATGAAATCCCTTATTTATGATATTGTGGATTATGGACTCTACTCTTATGATCTAGTCAGTCATGTGTGTCAGTTTCCTTCCATCGAGTCCTGGGGGTACTTGTACCCAAAAATTACGCTGTGTGCCTAGAGCTATGTCATTTTTTCACAATAGTCTCAGTCAAGCCATGATCTATAGAATTCAGTCAGTTATGTGACTCAGGAAAACTCAGTAATCTCAGGAGTTCAGTGTTCTCAGTAATCTCAGTGCTCAGTAACCTCAGTAATGTCAGTTTTTCAGTAATCTCAGTGATCCCAGTACTCTATAATATATGTAACCTCAGTATTCAAAGTCAATCTCAATAATTTTAGTACTCTCAACCAGTCCTTAGAACTCAGTATTTTCCATTAGTCATCGGAATCCAGTAAACTTAGTGTGGCTCCACTAAACAATACCACTAGAATCAACTAGTTAATCAGTATCAGTTCAGCTAATTAGTTTAGTTCAGTTATTCAGTTCAACGCAGTTATTTAGTTCAGTGTCTTTCAGATGGGAGTAGGGTTGAGCACCGAGCGAATCTAGGGATGGGGATTCACCCGCTAGACTAGGACTGAGATCCTTAGAAGCAATCCCTAAGTTTCAGAACTATGTAGGTAGGATAGATTGAGACATCACAGCCTATTATATGAGGGTAGATGAGGTGGGTTAACCTATTATATGAGGGTTCCCACCATTCTCACTAGAGTTACCTGTTATATGAGGGTTGCTGACATGTTGTCCTTACCAGTAGCATGGTATTGACACCCTTCCAGTCAGAACAAAGATTGGACCCCAGTCAACTTAGCTTGGGGCATGTTGGTTAGATGAATACATCCCATTGTTTCCATTACAAATTCAGAACTGTCAGATAGAGTAAACTTAGTTCAGTAGTACAGATTTAGTATTGTTAGAGACATTCAATCCTTATCATTATAAATAGACTTCAAGATCACCCATTTGACAAGACTAATCTCAACTATAGTTAAGCAGTATCAGAATAGTCAGATTTAAAGATCACCCGCTAAATAGGACTGATATCAAATTTAGTTACTCCATATTAAACAGAACTCAGATAGTTGTATCAAAACTTAGACGGTCAGATACAGACGCTCAGTATCAGTTATATCGATTAGGAAAATCATCACAGTTATATTAGTTATATCATTTTTTTGAACTCATGTATCAGTCATATTAGTTATCAGAATTTATGATATCAGTATTAAGCTTCGGGACTATCAGACACAGTCAACCAGACTAGTTCTTCATAATTCAAACTGTCAAAAATAGTCGTTCATCTATTTAGTATCTTAGTATCAGTACACTCATGTTGTCAATATTCAGAATCAATAGTCAGTATCTCTACGAGTTCAGTTACAGTTATATATTCATGTATGTATTCTAACGTTCATATTAGTCAGCGTTGTTCATGCATGTTACCCTTTGCATTTAGCCTACCTCACCCGTATACTCAGTACATTTAGATGAAATGACGCATTTCCGCTATGGTGCTTTCTCTTATGTTACACTATAGGTTCAGAGGCACGAGCTCCAGATCAGCAGTAGCATTCCAGTGTTTAGAGTTTGTTGTGAGTCCTTCTCTTTCGAGGACAATATGATTATTTCTATATTTACTATTCAATTACTAGATGGAGTTAGTTGGAGAGATGTTCCTTCAACTCCTTATTCAGTTCAGTTAGAGGTTTTCAGACTAGATGTCAGATTAGATATTTAGATCTTATTATTTTTAGTATTAATGAATTATTTTTGTATTGTTATACCTTTTTCAGATATTTTGTTACCAAACGTTTATTCAGTTCGAACCTTATGGCCTTTCATGTTTATGTTTCCGTATTATATGATATATTATGCAGTATAGAGCTAGAAATATCAGTCAGGGGTTAGCTTGTGGTCCTTCGGGGTCATGAGCACCATGTAGCATTTCGGTTCAGAAAATTGAGGTGTTACAAACTTGGTATCAGAACCTAAGGTTCAATAGAGTCCTAGGATATCTGAAAGCCACATCTAGTAGAGTCTTGTACATGCATGTGTTGTGCACCACACTTACCTGCAGGAGGCTATGAGATGTTTTAGGAATAGTTTCCCTTCTTTTATGTCTCAAATCGTGTTGTAGCAAGGTTCTCTAAGGAACCCATGTAGTTTCACATCATGCTCCCCTCATGTCATCTTTAACATACTTTCTAGGTAACAGAAATAGTAAAGCTTAAGTCCTAAAGATTGGGCTTTCTCAAATAGTATTCCATCAATTCAGTTATGTCTCAAAGTTGTATGGATCTCATTCATGATCATGAGAACTTGTTTGCGAACCCAGATTTAGATATGCGAGTAGATCACTTCTCAAAATCCTATGATAGTATATGAATAGAGTTAGAAGCATGAACCCAGGAGTTTAGCAGTAGTAGAGTTGGGATAGTGATATCTAGATTGAACAAATTATGTATTCATGGGGATAGTTTTGCTATAATGAATCAGTAGGCTTGAACAGTGTGAGTTAGAAAATTTATGTTTAGTGACTTGAAATTAAGCATAATAGTATGGATGTGATATAGTAGTATAAGAGGTAATAGAGGCAGATGATGTGTTTAGTAAGGCGTGCATGTGTTGATCAGAGTGTACGTATGTGATGATGATTAGAGTTTAGTGTTCACAGATTTATGATAATGGCTTAAATCTAAGGGAGAGATGATAGATCAAGTAACCAAGTCAGGCTCTCAAATTCCAGTAGTAGTGTCAGTATATACAGAAAAGTAGTTAGGGAAGACGATTCCCGACCCATCCTTATCTCAGAAAAAATCTCCGTACTTCAGCCAGCATAGTGCCTATGCATGCTTCATGTCTTAGATTACATGGATATAGCTTATGTTCACACGCATTCTATAGAATTGTTTGTGTTTTCAGTTCCCAGTATAGGGAGTTCAGTTCTAGATAACTCAGTGTTACAAATCATGTTCCATAAACTAAAAAATTCTAGACTCAGGTAATGCGGCTCATGACTCATGTACGCGTGTCATGCTCCCTAGTATACTCAGTTTCCATGACTCATGCTACACCCTAACTGATCAGATAAATTCAAACTATATTATGTATATACTCAGTTCATACTTTTTTGGTAAATCTATGTTTTTCATATTCTATTCCTCAGGTTTCAGTCATGTGTCAAGTTCAATCAGTATCTATTCATGTTTTAGGTTTTCCTGATTTAACCCTTCATGAGCTCTCTTTATGAGAATATTGTAGTGTTGAGAAATTGTTTAGATAAGAGAGAGTTAATAATTCATGTTAAGAGCATATTATTGCATGCATGTTTTATACGAGGGTGTAGATACGAAGATAGGCTTGAATATCTTGTTAGTATGCAAGAAAAGGGATAGAAAGAGGTAATATTTAGAAATTTGGAAAGTTCAGAGTGTGAATGTATATTCAGACCCTTGACTTATGTCAGCCTTTATTTTGCAACTATCATAACTTAGCTTCTATCTCAGTTACAGTTCAGTACTCAGTAATTAGTATTTAGGCTCAAAATTAAGCACTTCAGTATCGGTTTAAACCTTATTTTTAGTATTCAGTTATTAGGACCCAACATTTATATCCAGTATGGATCCCCATTATAGTCTTAAGTTATAGTGTCACCTTTAGGTTAGTATTCAGCTAAGAAATTCAGTTAAGTATTAGACTTGCTTGACCATAGAGTATAGTTATCAGCTACTCAGTTATAGGTATTTCAATACCTCAGTCTATGTAATATTTCCAAATCATGTAATACTTTTGGTCATGCATTTTCAGACAGTATATCTTTCATGAAACCCATGATCAGTTACCTCATGTTACCCAGTCAGTCCCTTATCATATGTATAATACTTTATTGCTTCAACCCAGCTATTTAGATTAAGTACAATTCAGCCTTTCATACCCAACATTTAGTTTCCAGTTACTCAGTTAATCAGATAAGTCTGTATGTCAATGCATTCATACATCACGCTTCAGTTTCAGATCTCAGATAATCTATCATGATTTCGTACCTAGGTGCCTTGAGCATCGCCCCAGTATCTCTGTAAAGTTTAGCGTTCTTCAAGGGACATAGTGTCCTAAGGGGAAGATACATTATATCCCCTAAACTTTCATGATTTAAACATGTCATTTTCTTTGATGAATCTATCTTGGAGAAAGTGTCATTTATAAGACGACCCTCTAGCTCCAAAACTCAGCAGTAAGCCATGTATTCGATAGCTTAGGTTAGTCCACGATACAAGACTCTATCCATGTCATGAATTACAGGATCCGTTCAGTTCATGAATTAAGTTCAAAATTTAGTTATTTTCTTATGTTTCCGCTTATGCATATTGAGTAAATAATCTCAGACTCATTAGTATTTTTAATTCATAGTAGCAGTCTTCTTTGAGCTTACTCATTCTCATTTTCTGATTTCAGTACCAAACTTGGTATTTAGTTCCGTGCTTAGTTTTCAGTTCAAACTTGTTATCATTACCCTTACATGTTCATGAGTCAGTTCAGTTATGTATTCTCGCATCAGATATGTGTGATCAGCTTACCAGTACTTTCAGTCATGCATTCATGTATCATGTCAGTCATATATTCATGCATCAGATATGCATGGATTCAGCTTATTAGTTATGTATCAGATATGTATCCTCAGTTTGAGAAACTCAGTTTATCGTAACACTCAGTCCTACATTCATAAATCAGCTACCCATGCATCAGATATGCATGTATAGTATGATATGCTTAGTTTTCAGTCATGTCAGCCATGAAATCATGATCAGTCATTCATGCTATATATGCATCATTTTATCTTTTCTCCCCTTTCAAGCAGTCATCATTCTAGGACGAATGTTTCTAAGGGGGAGATATTGCAATACCTCAAAAAATCGAAACCAATATTTGAGCCATGTACTAAGATCATGCATAGTACATCATAGTTATTTTATAGTTTTATGATGAAGTTAGATGTATATTAAGGCTTCAAATAACTCCTATCTATCAAATGAATCAAAACATTCCTTACAGATTGAATTCTTAAGAAGAATATTGGTATAGTCAAATTCAAATGAGTATATCACTCATTATACTTTGAATTTTTGAGCTCATGAAGTATCAACATATAGATAATTCAATTATCTTTCCAATGACACCGATTTCTCCAAAATCCAAAATCTGATCAAAGAGTTATTCTTATTTTACTCTAGCATGTCAGGCTGGAAACTATGTGACGACATTCGTGGCACCTTACCACATTTGTGATGCCCTACCACAAAGGTCATCAGCCTCAGGCAGAAACCATCTCCTATGTAATGATATTCGTGGTAGCTTACTATATTTGTGATGCCTTATCACGAAGGTCATCAGCCTTAGGAAGAATCCAGCTCCTGTGTTATGACATTCGTGGTAGCTTACCATATTTGTGCTGCCTTAACACAAAGGTCATCAGCCTTAGGCAGACACCAGCTACTTTTTGACGACTTTCGTGGTAGCTTACCATATTTTGTATGCCTTGTCACAAATATCGTCAGCTATGATTTTCAGCAACTAGGAATTCATTTCATAAGGGTATTTTGGTCTTTTCTCTTCACTTCCCATGACTTATAACCCTAAAGAGGCATAATTTTTCCCATTTATCTTCTATTAAGCATCGCAAAAATCCTCTCTTATTCTCTCAACCATAAGATTAGGGTTTCCATCAAACTCATGTCTCAAAAGAAAGATTAAAGCCTTTTTCCATGATAATTAAGAATTAAGTTTCCCAATCCAAGAAATCTCTAGCAAATCATCAAGGTTTCCTTTCTAAGGTATGCGTGTGTTCATTCATGGACTCCTTTCATCCATGGAGTTCAAGAACCCTTTTCTAAAACTATATGTGTTGAATGATGCCAAGATAGAATCTTTATGTTTTAATATGAATCTATGAGATCATATGAGTTGAAAACATGTAAGTTTGATTATTTATGATGAGTAATTATATTATTTACACCTATACCTAAGTTGTGCATGTAAGGTGTATGATAAAACACCTAAGAGACTAGAAATCATGCATTATAGCTAAATTGTGACTAAGGGATGGATTAATGATAGGCCTCTATGATTCAATGTCATCCATGTTGATAATGTGTCTTGTGAACACTATTGGATTACTCATGAACTAGTCTTATGGAATTGTGCTATGCTTACTTGCAAAACCGCTCATGTACAAGATGTATAATACCCATGTACTTCATAAAATTCCCCAAGTTATGATATTATGGATGATGGTTGTAATATGTAATGAGTATGATATTGAAAGTAATGCAAGTATATATATGGTGTATGAAATTCCCTTCCATGAAATAGATTGTTGAGAACCATGCTTCGTATTAAATCCCTTATTTATGATATTGTGGATTATGGACTCTACTCTTATGATCAAGTTAGACATGTGTGTTAGTTTCCTTCCATCGAGTCCTGGGGGTACTTGTACCCAAAATTTATAGTTATGTGCCTAGAGACATGTAATGTTTTCATAATACTCTCAGTCAAGCCATGATCTATAGAATTTAGTCATTCATGTGACTCAGGAAAACTCAGTAATCTCAGTAGTGTAGTATTCTCAGTAAAATCAGTACTCAGTAATCTCAGTAGTTCAGTAATCTCAATGATCTTAGTACATAGTAATATTGTAATGTCAGTATTCAAAGTCAATCTCAGTATCTTCAGTACTCTCAACAAGTCCTCAGAACTCTGTACTTTCCGTCAGTCATCAAAATCCAGTAAACTTAGTTTAGCTCTGCTAAACAATACCACTAGTATCAATCTAGTTAATCAGTATCAATTCAGCTAATCAGTTCAGTTTAATTATTCAGTTCAGCCTAGTTATTTAGTTCAGTGTCTTTCAGATGAGAGTAGGATTCAGTACTGAGCGAACCTAGGGATGGGGACTCACTCGCTATATTAGGACTGAGATCCTTAGAGGAAATCCCTAAGTTCGACAACTATGTAGCTAGCATATGTTGAGACATCATAGCCTGTTATATGAGGGTAGATGAGGTGGCTTAACCTGTTATATGAGGGTTCCCACCGTTCTCACTAGAGTTACCTATTATATGAAGGTTGCTCACATGTTGTCCTTACCAGTGGCGCGGTATTGACACCCTTCTAGTCAGGGCAGAGATTAGTCCCCAGTTAGTTTAGCTTGGGGTAAGTGGATTAGATGAATACATCCCACAATTTCAGTTACAGATTTAGTACTGTCTGATACAGTAAACTCAATTCAGTAGTACAGATTCAGTATAGTTAGATACAATCAATCCTTATCATTATAAATAGACTTCAAGATCATCCATTAGACAGGACTGATCTCAACTATAGTTAAACAATATCAAAATCATCAGATTTAAAGATCACCCTCTAGATAGGACTAATCTCAATTTTAGTTACTCCATATTAAATAGAACTCAGATAGTTCCATCAGAACTTAGACTGTCAGATACAGTCGCTCAGTATCAGTTACATTGGTTAGGCCGATCATCATAGTTATATCATTTATATAAGTTTTTTGAACTTATGTATCAATCATATCAGTTATCAAAATTCATGATATCAGTATTCAACTTCACGACTGTCAGATCCAGTTAACCAGACTAGTTCTTCATAATTTAAACTGTCAAAAATAGTCGTTCATCTATTTAGTATCTCAGTATCAGTACACTCATGTTGTCAGTATTCAGAATCAGTAGTCAGTATTTGCACGAGTTTAGTTATAGTTATGTATGCATATATGTATTCCCACGTTCATATTAGTCAGCATTGTTCATGCATATAACCCTTCGCATTTAGCCTACCTCACCTTTATGCTTAGTACATTCAGACGTACTGACACATTTGTGCTATGGTGATTTATCTTATGTTACACCATAGGTTAAGAGGTATGAGCTCCAGATCTGCAGTAGTATTCCAGTGTTCAGAGTTTGCAGTGAATCCTTCTCATTCAAGGACAATATGATTATTGCTATATTTACTATTCAGTTTCTAGATGGAGTTAGTTGGAGGCATGTTCCTTCAACTCCTTATTCAGTTCAATTAGAGGCTTTTAGACTAGATGTTAGATTAGATATTCAGATCTCATTATTTTTAGTATTTATGAATTGTTTCGGTTTTGTTATACCTTTTTTAGATATTTTGTTATTAGACATTTATTCAGTTCAAGCCTTATTTCCTTTCATGTTCATGTTTCTGCATTTTATGATATATTATGTAGTATTTAGGTACAAATATCAGTCATGGGTTAGCTTATGGTCCTTCGGGGTCATGAGCATTGTGTAGTATTCCGGTTCGGAGAATTGGGTTGTTACACATGTTTTTTATATTTTAGGAGCTAGGAAGCTCTGATTTTGATGATATTTTATTTGTTTTTCTAATATAATCATTGTCTATAAATTTTTAACTCTATTTTCCCTATTTCCCTAGAAATTCTATTTTATTTTTTGTGATTTCCACCCAAGTTGAGACTCAAACCCCCATTTTCACTATTTTTAGGGCTTGGGAGCTCGGATGTGGGCGACATTAAAGGATTTTTTAAGATTTCTTCCACCGGTAAGTTTTCTAATCTTATAATTATAATTTTTTCATCTATTTTATCTTTAAAACAACTTTAAATCCTTGATTTCAAAATTATTTTTGGGGGATTCCGCTTGTAAAGCTTGAATGATTTTTCATTGATTTGAAGTTCGTTTTTATCTAATTTTTTCGTAGGTTTTCAGTTGTATTCTCCTATGAGTATGGGGAACATATTTATAAAATAAAATTATAGTTTTACCCTATTTTTTTAAATCTATTTTTAGGGTTTGATTTTAGATCTATCTTGAATATAGTGATATGGGTCTCAGTTTAATCCTAACGATGTGTAGATCACTATTTTGATAGCATGAGGGCATTTCAGGATCATCGAGAAAAGGTGGATGATTTGTGGGTAATTCGAGGAGTGTAGTACGAAATCGAGGTAGGCTTCTATCTACTCTTCTTCATAAAAAAGTGTAATATATGTGTTGCATGCCAGATAGGGATATTAGGGTATGATTGTGAGTAGAACACCATGTCTTAGCCTAATTTATGAGTTCAAAGATGAAAGAGTGAGTCAACCCTTTTAGCTGAAATATTCTCTATGCTTTTTAGATCCTATTACCTTACGTTTCTAGTATGTTTAGACATTGTTAAAGTTAATAACCCATTAGCATAAGGATTACTAATTTACTTAGTGGAATATGATGGCTTCTCATATTATGATATGATTTTGTCGGTGATGTATTATTGGATAGAAAGTCGTAGTTGTGATAATAGTTGGATTGTGGGCTAGTGATTTACCCTTTTAAAGGGCGTGACTTAGTTTATAGATGTTTAGATGCTTAAAATGGTGTTTCTTGGATACTAGTGATGTCATGTATAGAGACGGTACTTTCACACTCACTTAATGGTATGATTGTGAAAAGAATATGGTTTTACTATTACTTTTCTAAAAAGGGATTTAGTCCCACTTATCACTTTGAAAAAAGACTCTCGTATAATGGGAATTGTACCACCTTAATGAATTATTTGTGAACTATTAGGACTAAAAATGATGTTTTAGATATTTTTAGACACCTAATTTTGTCCCTCCTAAAATCCAATTTTATCCATTTTTGTTTCACCCTATCACGCACCTTCATCCGTTTGATAATCCCTTCACAAAAAACAAAAAATAACAAACTTCCCACAATGTTTTCCACCTCACTATCCCATACCCCTACTCTCACCACCCTATCCCACCTCACACCCTTATTCCCCTACCCCATACATTTTTTTTAATTGGAATCCAATTCAAAAAAGAATAAAGAACAAAAAATGAAAAGGGAGGGGCCCCACGTGATTCCATACTCATAGAACAACAGAATACACACATGACTCTCACAATGATCTCCATTCTTCCTTTTGGATAGAGGACGCACCTCTCTATATAATCACCACATACACCAATTAAATATACAAAAAAAAAATTCAGAGAGGGGGAAGGAAGAAATAAAAAATTACACATAGAGCTTCCCTTCTTCTTGACCAAGGGGGTCGGGTTTTTCCTTTCTTATACATTTTATGCACTCATAGCTCCCATGGAAAACTCATAGGAAACAAATACACAAAAATGCCTCCCTCACTGAAATACACACAGTTCACCGAAAATAATCGACACCCATTCGCAAATCGAAGAAGACAACGGGTAGGGGTTGACGAAGCTTGGTCGGAAGTGAGGGTTGTGAAAAAATAGTTGTGGGGTCCGAAAAAAAATTGCCAAAGTATCCCGTCACCATCGCCATTACTGTTCCAGTGAAGCAGTTCACCACCATCGCATTAATTTCAGTAAATCCGATAGGTCGACATCTCATTTCATCATTGAACCAAACCCCCAAAGTCACTGTTCTATTTTAGCATTATTGAATAGGTCTCGAGTTGAGGTCATCATGGGTTCGAGGTTTGCGCGGTTTTGGTCGGTGCTCCTTCTATGTAGTTGTGAAATTGCAAAAGAAATTTGGTGGACTGAGGCAATATTTGAGGTCAAATTTTTATCCCTTTCTTTATAATTTTGTCAATTTTACGTGTGCAATGGTGTGATTCATTGATATATTTTGATTGTGTGTTTAAGCAATTTTGATTGTCATGGTAGTGGCTTTGACTGTATGATTTCATATTGAATTGGTTTAATCATATTGAGAATGGAATTTGGGGGAAGGAGTTAAGAATCTAATAAGGTGGATGTCGATTAGTTTTGATTCATTGTTGGATATTGGTGAAATTAATAGTATCATATTTTAGATCTTTTAATGGGTAGGTAAATACTAAGTTTGGATAGGAAAACTGTAGAAAATGGAAGATGGTGATTTGTTGAATGTGCGAATATTTGTTGAATGGCTCTTTTTATTTTAACGCATAAAATTAAGAAAATGTATTTATTTTATTAGGGAATGCCCCGAGATCTTATATACTTCTTCACTGGGGAATCCGCCAAAGTATTTTGTTCTCGGAGGACGTCCATGATGAAGGCCTGGAACGTCCGGTAGATAAAGTAATGGAGCATAGTTTAGAATTAGCCTAGAATAGAGTACGTTTATGTTTTCCACATTTTTCTATTTTGGATTGTATAATTGGACTGGACACTATAATTTTGAATTTGTTTTGTTTGTTTGATTGATTGATTGGTTGTGTGTTTTTGTGTGTTTATACATTTATAGTGTCAAACTAGTCGATATATTCAATCAAGCGACCGTGGTCGAACCACGGGATCAAAGGGTGCCTAACACCTTCCCCTCGATCAACAGAACTTCTTAGCTGGAATCTCTGTTCATGGATAAGTTTTAGAGTCAAACCATTTTGAAAAATGATTTCAAAGGTGACTTGGCACACTCGATTATGCCAAGTGGTGACTCTGAGTTTTGAATATAAATAATCCTTTTTGAAACAAATTTTCATATTTTGTCACTTTGATAATAAATACCCGTTCAAACCTTAAGATAATTCTTTTCGGTAAAAAAGGGGTGTGACAGCTCTGGCGACTTTGCTGGGGACTATTTCAGATTTTGAGTTTATTTTTGGAGTTGTATCGGCTTAGTTTTGCATTATGGGTGTATAGACATTGTTTGGGTTGTTTTGTGTTATTATTTTTTACATTGTTTAGTGCCTACGTGCTCTTTGTTTATAGTTTTTATCTTATGTGTTACCGCTTTATATCTGACATTATGTGCATAACTCGAGTAATTATTTTTGCAACAAGTCCGTAGTACACGCTTTGTACACGACCTCTAGTTGAGTCACCCTTATCTTAGGAGAGGGAGCCATCGGCAGGTATGGAGTGGGTGGAAAGCTAAAGCAGCCACTATCGATCATACGCTCCCCCGAACAGCCTTGTTCGAAAAACCCCAGCATAGTTCAGCCTCTAAGTCATTCTTATCTACATTTGAGACCTAGAAAGACCCACTTGATCCTTTGTAGGACACTCAACTCTAAAGCATCCCTACGTACTAAATGTTGCATCTTTGAGGGTAATGGTTTTATTTGACAGATTCATTTGGGAAAAAGCATATGCTATAATTAACGGAAGTGTGTAGGAAAGGAAAAGTGTTTTTGAAAAAAAGGGAAAAAAAGAAAAAGGCAAATCGAAAAAGAGTTTTGTAGTTTTGTTGATGGCTTTTGTTCTTCACAATCAAAAAATTCAAAAAAATTTTTACCTTTTGCACTCATTTGTCAAAATCCAAACCATTAAAAAGATTTTTCTTTTGTTTCCTTTAGCAAGTATTAACAATTTGTAAAGTTCAAAAAAGATTTTTCATTCATAGGATTTTTTATAAAAGAAAAATAAAAATATTGTAGGAGTTTTGTACATTTCATGAAAATACCAAAAAGAATTTTCTTTCATAATTGTTGGTGTCAGTTTTATGTAGAGCGTCAAAGTGAAAACCCCAAAAAACATTTTTATCGTTGTAGTTTCGTCTCTCAAGTCAGGGTTTAGTCGGTTGTTTAATGCTTAATTGTCCTATCTGGATGAACTACACACCCCTGATTCTTCTCTCTAGGGAGTGAGATACATAGGCGACCTATTGTGGGTTCGGGGATCTTATTTCAGAAATCTAAAATAAAGACTTTCTTCACTCTTCATTTAGAGTAGGTGTCTCATGTACATTTTTAAAAGAAAACAACAAAAAAATATATTTCTCTTTAATGGGTTCAAGTTTCATTTTTGTATGAAATTCAAAATCAAAAATCCAGAAATATTTTCTTTGGTAATCATAGATTTCATTTTGTACAGGAATTTGAAAAATTCAAAAAGATTCTCTTTACTGTTCATCTATAGTAGGTGTCATATACGTCTCTAAAAGAAAAATACAAAAAGGTTTTTCTTTAATAGTTTCAAGCTTTATTTTCCTATGAAATTCAAAATCAAAAACCCCAAAAGATTTTTCTTTGGTAATCATAGGTTCTATTTTGTATAGGGAGTTTAAACCTGAAAAATGCAAAAAGATTTTCGTCAATTCATTTGACAAATTGTTATTTTCATTTTTTTAATTAAATTTTAAAGAAAAATGAAAAAAAAGAAAGGAAAAAGAATTAATTGGCCATTTTGGCAAGACTTCACGAACTACGCACACCTGATTCTCCCCTTTCGGGGGTGAGATATGTAGGCGCCCTTCTTGGGTTCGGTGATCTTTTTAAAAAAAACAACAAAGGAAAAAGCGGTTTTGAAAAAGTGTTGAACCCTAAAACATTTTTTGTTTTTTTGATAAATTAGTTTAAGGTGGTTGGTTTGTGGCATTCTGGATGATCCTTCGCCTCACACCGAATCCAAAGTTTAGTTATGTCTGTCAAAGATATAGAGAGTGACATTATGGATCAAATAAAAAATCATGAAAATAAGAGTTGAAGAAAGAGATTAGGAGGATAAGACAACAAATGACTGAAATGCATCGAGCTTGGGCCAGTGTGTTTCCTCCTCCTCCATTTCCTTTTATTAATCCTATAAAAACCTTGACTTTTCCACCAAAATCTCAAAATGACTTTTCTACTGTTGTTGATGCACTGCAACATGACTCAGAATTCATTCCAAGCCAAAAGCATCTCAATACTTCCGCCACTTTTCCTCTAGCTCCTCAGCATAAGCCTGCTACATTCACAACACCCCATATGGTCTGTGATCTTGTTGGTTAATCCTCTACTGGGACTTCTACACTGGCTTTCCCAATGGTTGTCCATCCCCATACTGCTACTGAACCTATATTCAATACTCTTAGTGATCATTGTTATACTACTGAGCCTGCTTTTAAGTTAACTGGTCCACCAAAATTTCTTAACAAGAAGTCCAGTGTGCCAGAAGAGTCAAAGAAAATTGTGGGAAAAATGAAGAGTGCAAAAAATGGTATGAAAAATTTTCTAGGACCTGCAGGTAAAGAAGATGTTTCATACAAATATTGGGACATGCCTTCAAATGCTAACCTTCCTTCCATCTTTGAGATATCGAAATTTGAGGAGCAAGATGGGCATGAGGAATCTATGAAACATTTGGGACAATATTACAATCAATTAAGAGAACCTGGAGGTAAGAAGATAAGGAAGATGACATTGCTATTGTAGTTGGAGAACGAGCACATCCAATAAGACGACGTCATCATTGCCGTCAGTCTCAGGCCCAAGTTCATACCCAAGCTCTCTATAATCACTCCCAAAATCCATTATACTCTATTTCCCCACCTTCATATCTAGTATATTGCACACAACTATATGTTCAACTCCCTCCTTAATCATAATAGCACGCACCGACTCCTCAAAGTCACCCTCCAACTCTACAAACCTACCAAAGCCTTTCTAGGCCCGATTTTGGATTCAAGCCAAATAATGAAATGAGGCACAAATCGAGGGATAGCTTCACACTAATTGGAGAGTCGCATGCCAACTTATTTCAGAGATTGGTACAATGGGGATTGATCACTCCTCTCTTTGGGCACACTCTTAATCCCTGTTCAAGAAATTTTTATCCTAATGAACGATGTGCATATTATTCTGATGCTTGGGGTCATAGTATTGAAGATTGCTGAGATTTGAAAAGAGATATTGAAAAGATAATTCAAGATGGATCAATTATGGTGCAGAATATTGACAGTGAGAGAAGCTCTACACATTCTGATATGTAAATCAGTGGCTAAGTTGTCAGGTTGAGCAATTAAGAAATCAACCCTCTCCCTACTCGGAAGAGGTTTGGTAGTTTGTTTTGTTCTGTTTTCTATTTCTGAATTATTTCAGGGTTGTAGTTTGGGATCCATCTTGTTTGGTCCTTTTGTTGTTTATGTTCAAACTATTTTCTCTTTTATTTTAACTAACCGAAGTGTCCCTTTTTCTTTGTGTTTTAAATATGTGTTGTTTGTTTGTTTTCTTTACATAGTGCATTTTATGTTGATTCTAGTGATATGACAAGCTAGCGGAATTTTCAGTCAAATCTTAAAATCTAATGTAACCATGAGACATTGAATCAGAGGTTTTAGTTAGTAAAAGAGAACATTTGACGAAATAGGTAGAGTGCTGAGACATTTGGTGACAAGTTTAAGCCTTCTTTCAAAATTAAGGCATTTATTTTGAGAATCACAAGAATAACTTGGTCATGAATTGAAAGACATGCCTCAATTAGGTCAAATAGTAGATGCGTGAACAGAATGAAAATAAGCTCCACAAAATCATGAGTCATTCAATTTGAGGAATATGCAACAAAAGTGGAGTTGTACGCTACAAAAGTGCAGAACAAATAGTAACACAAAAACTTAGCCAAAGTTAATGCTGCAAAAGATCTCACAAATGATCTTCATCTTTCACTTTCATATTGCATGATATGTACTTGCATTTTTAAAGATTAATATGACGAAGGCATTTCATTCTGCTATCCAAACATTGTGTCATCTTTTGTTTACCCTATTTGAGCTTTAACCCTATTTTCTTTCATACCTCTCTTTTAGAATAAAGATAAAGTCAGTAAAACTCAAAAGAAAAGTGTCAAGAAAAAAATGTGTCTAAAAGGAAAGAAAAGATAAAAGTATCAAAAATAGGGTCATAAAATCCCAAAGACAAAAGAAAAAAAAAAGAGAAGAAGAAATAAAAATAAGAATCAACCAAAAGAACAAGCTGCTAGAACTATGCATGACCTGATTATCCTCTTATGGGGGGAGATACGTAGGCTGCCCTACTTTGGGCTCGGTCCAACCAAATAAACAATTTAGAATTGCCCAGTCAAAAGAAACTAGGCATGAGTTAATCCTCATTGTTTGAGTCAATTCCAAAAGTTGTAAGTCCTACCCAACTTCATGTGTCATTTGGGCCCCATGCCATCTTTTCTTTCTAACCCTATCCAAAAGCCAAGTTAGAACCACAGAAACACCTTCAGATCAATCTTTGAAAATGCTAAGGGTAAGCATACAAAGGATGTGATGATGCATTTTGGGAACTACTAGTCTTCCTCAGCATAAGAAATCAGGAGAGAAATAAAAATGAGAGAGTCTTATTGGTAAAAACCCTCGTGGGCTCCATAAGGCGATAGTCAGTTGAGAGAATGAAAATAAGAGAGTCTTATTGGTGAAAACCCTCACGAGCACCATAAGACGATAGTAAGTTGAGAGAAATAAAAATGAGAGAGTCTTATTGGTGAAAACCCTCGTAGGTGCCATAAGGAGATAGTGAGTTAAGAGAATGAAAATGAGAGAGTCTTATTGATGAAAACCCTCGCGGGCACCATAAGGAGATAGTGAGTTGAGAGAAATGAAAATGAGAGAGTCTTCTTGGTGAAAACCCTCACGAGCACCATAAGTCAATGGTAAGTTGAGGGAGATAAATATGAGAGAGTCTTCTCAGCGACAACCCTCACGAGCACCATAAGATGATGGTGAGTTGATACAAATGAAAATAAGAGAGTCTCATTGGCAAGAAACCCTCACAGACACCATGAGGCAATGGTGAGCTGAGAAAAGGGAATTGAGGGAGGCTTGTTGACAAAAACCATTCAAGAGGCCACTAGCCGAATGAGGTCTTAAATTCAATTGACCTAAGGAAGCAACTCAATTTCAAGGTCATTAACTCAACAATAATTGGTAGAAGTTTTAGATAGAAAGATCAGGTAGTTAAATCCGATATGCATGTCATAATCATTAGAATTGACTATCATTTTTAGATAAACTTTTCTATTATTTTTTTCAATGGGGATATTCATTGTCGTTTCTTTCTTCTCTTTAGTTATATTTTTATTTTTCTTGAGTTAGTTATCCAAATAAAACAAAAATTGTTGTTATTTTTCTCTTGTCTATGAGTTAAGTCCATTTCAAAACAAGTAAGAAAAGATTTCAGAACTGGCTACCAGCTTCTTCAATTGCACAAAGAAAGACAAAGGGCCAGCACATGAAATAAACAAGATTGCAAGTCAAAACAAGGCATGCAGAAAGTTTTGTCAATAAATAAGTCTGGGAACTCTTAAAAATACAAAGGTTCAAAGGGTTTATCTGTGGAGCATGACAAAGTAGAGATACTATTTTTATTTTAGAGTCATTTTACTTAATCTGTGTTTGGGTCAATGACACGGTAAAGCAGGGGAAAGTGTAAGCAATCTGAAACAAAATAAAGGGAATGAACACTAGAACAGGTGTCAGGAAAACTAGGTGCTGCAAACCACCACTAAGTTTTTAACTAACAAATTTTCTTTATTGAAACAAGGGAATATTCACTTCACTTAATTCAACTAGCATTTGAAATGCACATCCATGAAATTTGCTTTATGTTTAGGACCCGCGTGAAAAATAGGAATTTACTTTCTTTTTAGGACCCTCTTGAAAAATGGGATTTCTTTTATGTTAAGTACCCTCCAAAAAAGGAGAATTTACTTTCAATTCAGGACCCTCTTGAAAAATGGGATTTTTACTTTCTGTTTAGGACCTTCCTGCAAAAATGATATTTTACTTTCTGTTTAGGACCCTCCTGGAAAATGGGATTTTATTCTCTGTTCAGGACCTTCCTGAAAAAAGGGACTTTACTTTCTGCTCAAGACCCTCCTGGAAATGATAATTTACTTTCTCCTCAGGATCCTCCTGCATTTATACATATACATATCCGATACTGGATAAAAATGATTAATTATGAAGATGGTTATTAGAAATCCTGGATCTAGGAAAAGTCGGTATATATAGGTACTTTTGAACCCTCAACGATACACTTTATTCATGGTTCATCATGCCAAAGAAGAGAGGTCATCGTAGGTCCCGCCTTTGTGATCAGTCAAGCTAAAGAAGGTATATACACTAGGTTACATTATGATACTTGGTTAGGTTATAGTAATATGGATTATACTTTGTATTTATCCTTTCATGTGTATTGCCTATCATAAAGATGCACCTATATCTATCATCCTTATTGGGGGGGAGGGGGTTATATAGGTATAGGTGATGAGTATTGCTCACGGTTTTTTATGTGTTAATTTAACCTTCTTTGTTATAGGATCAAGTTTAGGTATTATTTGTCTGGGATAGTCAGTTACCGTACTGTGTTGGTATTATGGCTAGTTCTTTACAAGTTAATTACTAAACTAGAACTGACATTTGAAGTACTATTCTTATTTATTTCTTTATGGTTACTTTATTATGGATAATTATCTCATGTTTAGACATATGCATTACAGATCCTGATTATGTCAGTACTAGTTCCTACTATGATTGGGAGGCCTTAAGATACTAGTATGACTACTTTAGGTTGTACCTTTGGGTTAGCCTAATGTATGTACATACATTTATATATGAAGTTATGATATTATCACATATACCTCTCTTCCTTTATATGTTCATGTTGTATAATTATTCCTTAGACTTGTACACTATTGTATATCTTTCATCTTCTCTTTATTTGTATACAGTATAGTTCTTAGGTTCTTGAGTATGGCTAAAATAGGAGAGTTTATCCTTATTTCCCCCTAGCTTGGCTATGTTAGACACCTAGATATTTGAGTGAAGTTTATATTCTTTCTTGCATGTTATATATATTTTCACTATCTTTGGAACTTAGTCAATTGCCACCCACTAAGTACCACATGTTTGGTGTTTATGCTACACTTCTACATCTTGTAGATCAAAGTATGGGTTCTCACCATTACTGTGTGTGTTCAGAGTTGCTATGGTTCAAAGATATTATGTAAGCTCTTGGTGTTCAAATATTGATATTGTCCCTTTTATGGAGTAGTCTAATCTCTATGTTCTATTCTGAGATGGGTTGTATCAAAATATTTATTTAGTACTTCATGTTGTAGTCTCATTATATCAAAAGTTCTTATACTTATTCCACCAGATTTTTGGGATTTTCTTGTAAATTTATCCTTTTTACAATACAAGTAGTTCCAGACTATGGTTAGTCTTACCTATGGTGGGTTATAGTGGGTGTCATTATGTCTTGGGAAATTGGGTTGTGATGGATTATTATTAAAGCCTAAGTTTACCTATATATTGGAGAAAGAGATTAATGTCTAGTAGAGTCTTATTTATTGGGGAGGAAATATTTGTATCCCATCTTTAGGGGGATACAGAACATTCTTAGGATTTTTTGTTCTAGAATCCTTGTCATGTATCTATATTTATATAAGCCTTAATTGCATTCCTTGATCTATTCTTTCCAAGATGGAGAATGCGAGTTTGTCAATAGATGCAGATAGGACTTCAGCACGCAATTCCACTACTTAAGAGTTGCATTAGACTAGGGAGTCAGAGATAAATGCTTAGGATCTTCAATGTTAGTTAGAGAATTTATGGCCTACCTAGACTCTGATAAATTTCCTGACTATTTCAGCCTGTCGAGATTGCATATTGGGGATCCCAAGTAGATTTTTGGATACCTCACATCCAAAAATGATATTTCTATTATCAACTAGTTCTTAATCTAGATATGTGTTTTTGGTGTTAATCAAAGTTTCTTGATAGTTTTAGAGTATAAAGTGGGGTTTCTTGAGTGGACCAGGCATATTCCAATACTATATTCTTCATAGCATGACATGGTGTGTTGATTTACTAGATGATTATGCCTTCTACTCTATTTGGCATCGAAACACTTGATGTCAGCTATGTCATTTTTCTCTTTGGTTGTAGATGAGGGCTATAGAGAGAGAATATGTTGAGACTTATAGAGGTAGTGTTAAGAGTCTATGTCATCAGTATAATACTATTAGTATTCCATGTGAGAGTAAGGATCCTCCTGATAGGCGCCAGCCTTATTTACAGCCTATCGGTTCTATGCAGGTAACATTTAAAAATATGGGTGGCTCTCAAGATCATCATGGTTGTCACATTGGACAAAATTCTCGTCA